>NC_036869.1:8420206-8472379 GCF_002910315.2 Salvelinus sp. IW2-2015
GTGTCACCACACAAAAGGGACAAGCTTGCGTGACACTGATCGGCGCGGTGCTTTGAATGTCCAGCATAAGAGGATGAGTCCTCACACCAATGGAGCACATCACTGTCTGTGGCAATACTGTCATGGCAGCCAGCCATGGGCTTTTTCGTCTTACGGTCTACTACTTCAGTGAGGAGAGAGAGAGAGAGAGACAGGACAGAGGAGAGAGAAGAGAGAGAGAGGAGACGAGAGAGAGAGAGTGTAGTGGTGGGAGAAGAGGAGAGAGAGGTAGAGAGAGGAGTGTGTGAGTGAGAGTAGGAGGATAGGTAGGTAAGAGAGAGAGAGAGGTGAGAGAGAGAGAGAGAGAGAGGAGGGAAGAGGGAGAGGGAGAGGAAGAGGAGTGGTGGTGTGTGTGTGTGGGATGGGAAATTAGTATGGTGTGGTGTGGTGTGGTGCGTGTGTTGAATGCTTGTGCACTGGTGCGTGACTGAAAGTAGTATAGGTAGCTTGGTAGACTAAATCCCGGATGGCGTCGAAGGAGATGGCTGCCGCTTGTTACGATCCGAACCAATTGTGCCATTATGTCTTGTGTTTTGCGTTTATTGGAACTTATTTTGTTACATAATGTTTTCTGCCACCGTGGCTTTATACCGGGAAAAGAGCTTCTAATTATCGACAGCGGAAACTCACCGCGGTGTGTGGTGGTTACTGGAGTGATACTTTTTCTTTGCTAGACGATTTCTGGGACGGGAAAGGATTTCCTTCAGACGCCCGACGAGGCCCTCATCCCCGTCATTCGGCAGAAGAAACTCACACCTCGTCATCACATTTCTAATCAACGCAAATCACGTACCATACAAGCACATCCACACCCAATGTGAATGCACAGCTCCCCTCTCTCATTCCCCTTATCTCAGCACATGCTGCTTTTTGATTGATTGATTGCTAATGCACAACAGGGCCCAACCGTATCCTCCCTTCCCCCCCAGCCGGTCCGAAGGTCGGTTTTCAATTCCCAGTGGAATTTTAGGGGGAGATGGGGTAGATTCAAGCACACAGAGAAGAGACAGACACCACAACACACACACAATTTCGGGTAATGATTGCTGACTCGACAAGCGGTCCAGCCAACTTTACCCTGGACAGACAAGATCCACCGATTGACGTCATGCATTGACAGCCTGGGGCAAGGAGGGAGGGTTATAGAGGAAACAGACAACAAGAAATAGTAAGTGTTCTTTACTGATTGTACTGTTTGACCAGCCAAAAGTGGCTATAGTCATATGGTTGCAGGATTTGTGGACGCTCTCTGTACATTGATAATGAAATGGGGTTATTTGAGGCATTAGTTTGTCTTACTTAGTAGTGGAGGGCAAAAGTCCAATACGATCACATATTTGATGATTTTGTACATTAATGGTTTTGCGAAGGTGCGATTAGCTAGCGCAGCTCAAAATCGGTATTTTTCATATATAGCTTTTCTTCTCCATCTTCGTTTTAAATAGTGAAAGCCAACATGTTTTTTATTTCCATGACTGATCAAAACAAATTTCTCATTGCTTTCTTCTTACCCTCTTGCAGAGACATTTAGTGAGCAATTATGTTTGAAACATTCAAATCGCATAAAAAAATCACAGTATCGAACTTAATACATATGGAATCGGGAGATCGAGAATGGGGAAGAATCTCGAATCCATATCGTAAAAGGCACCTACGTTTCGTGATATATCGTTACCGTGGGGTCCCTGGCATTTTCCCATCAGGACCTAGTTACTAGTGTGTTAATGGAATGTGAGTTCACACCTTTATTAACAGGGAAGGGCGTCATTTCACAAGCATGGCTCGGTGCCGTTGATGTATATATCACCAATCATACTGGCCTACAATTATTTTATGTGTATAAAAAGAATTCTGCCTAAGAAAAGCCTTCCTTGTCACTTTGGTTGATATTCAGTCACTGCGAGGGAAACCTTCTTGTCGGTTTCGTGGCAGTTCTGTCTACAAAGCAACATGTCTTGCTGGTATAAATAAGTTTTCAGGACAGAGAGATTGCTTGATGAAGACATTGGGGGAAACAAGGATATTTTACAAGTAAAAAATAAACATTCAGCGAGTTTTCATTGAGAAGTATTTTGAAATGCCATACCGCAAAAAACATGAACCACATTCCCATATGTGACAAAAAGAAAAAGAATGGCGGATAAATTTGATTAATAATGTGTTGTACTGGTGAGATCAAGAGAAGCTGTACCACCATCAAAGTGTTGCCTCATCAATATAGTTTCAGTATTGTGGAATCCCTTTCTAAAAGATGGTGGCTTCCTGTAGCTGATGGAGGATCACTTATTTCAGACTTTGGAGACCAAAGTGACAGAAGTAAAATAAGTCCCTTCCTTTAATTATGTCTTAGAAGATAACGAGGAGGAAGGATGGGATGAACAACGACGAGAACGAGAGAAGCGCATGGAGAAGCATTTTTTCATCTTCCTTAGTTATTCCATGTCCCTCCCTTGTCCCCCTCCCCAACAGGGCCCCCACACCGCAACCACCGCGACCCCCGGAATTCTTCAGCCAGCACTCCAAGCCAATGGTGCTCTACGTTCCACATTTTCTCCCGGCAGACAGGAACCTCTAGGTCGGCTACATAGCACCGCCTTCCGCGGTCTGGTTGCCAGTCACGCAGCTAACACCAATCAATGCTGCTACCCCGGTGCATTCCGCTCCACAGATCTTCCCATTTGGCAAAGTGCACAATATGGGCTTAAGTTTTGGGTTAGTTACTACCCACAGGCATTGACGACTGCCTGAGGCCTGTGTGAGACAGGCAAGCAAAGCCATGCCTCACTTACAGCACAGACAGATAATAATGGGAATATTGTTTGTACATTCCGGTGTATGATTCTGAGCTACGTTGTTCTTGTCTTTGATTGTGATGGAATGTTAGCTCCTTGGTGGTTCTTTTGAGAACATGGATACTGAGCCTTGAAAGTCCGCTCAAGGACTTCTTCTGATCAATACCGTTCAGCTCATCGTTGGTCGTATATATCTCCGCCTGCTATGGCACACGCACACCACACCACACCACACAGGTCTTACTTGACCTGCTTTGGGACATAAAGGAAACACAAGGGCTGTAGATAGGTGCAATCAGCTCAACATCATTCAGTATCAACAAGAACAATATACCATCTGCGTGGAAAGGAGATTCCATTTCATTTTATTTCTAGCTTTCATTCAATTCATCCTCTGTTGAGGGGAAATCATCTCCTGATGGAAATTATGTGAGCTGAGGGGTTTAATTTAGGTTGTGAATTCATAATAGATACTGTATTTCAGATATCTATTGGGAGAAGTTTAAAAGCCACCAACAATGACATTAATAAAATAGTGAAACACAACAAAGCCATTTGTCGCTGCGGCTGCAACGTACCGTACATTGCATTAAAGTTAATTAGACTGCGTCCCAAAATGGCCACCCTATTCCCCTTTCTATACCCTTTCTATTCCTCCTTTCCTTTACAACTATAACATGGAAGGGAATAGGATGCCATGTGGGATGCAGCCTAAGGGAGTCTCTGAACAGATGGGCCACAATACAGCTTGCTACAATATGTTTGTTTTAAAATTCCTTTCACAGCAACAGCCTAGAAGGCTATATCAGTCAGGGAAAGGTGAGAACAGCAGTTACCTCCTCTTCAATCAACTCAACCACAAGCCCCATGATACAGAAGTAAAGAGAGAAATATGCCAACTCATTTGAAACCAGATCCCTGACAAGTAGGTGAGCGCAAAATTGTTTGTGTCTCTCTTCCGTTGCGTACCCTTTCCATTTCTTTGATCTGAGCAACATGATAAGGTGAAATTCATTAGATCCTAGCCGCATTCGAAGGCAAAAGGAAGCAGCTATCTCCAGGAGTGTTGCCGCACACCGCCTCTGTCAGGCAGGGCTTACGCGTACCGTACTGTACACCTCCCGATTCCGGCCTAGAAATTACCTCTCAATCTTCCCAAGAGGAGTCTGGGTAATGGAAGTGTTCCGCCAGCTGAGGAACACAGCAGGGTTAATAGGAGCCACTTGTTTCAGCATGGTGACACAAACACAAACACACACACACACACACAGACACCACACACACAGGTAATTGATGTCCACAGGCGCCAGCCTGCCTGTTGGATCGGAAACGTTGATCTCTTAACCAGCTCAGCTCACCTGACAATCAGAGAATCTACTGCTGAGCTACAGAAGGGACATGAACAAGGAAAGAAAAAGAGATGTTTCAGAGGGGAAGGAAAGAAAAGAAGGATGAAAGGAGAGGTGTTAAAGAGGGGGGAGATTGTGTTCAAGAGCTGGGGCTTGATAGAGAGATAAAGAAGAAAAACTCATGGTAACACTTTTAAAGCCAACAAGTATGAAGCTTTATTACAGCTTAAAAGCATGAATGAACCTTTACGAAGCGTTCCTGTGAGTACAAGAAATGTAGGGAACCATGTCCTGAAAAGACAGAGGAAACAGATAGGGCTGTGCACACACATAGACACAATATACAGGGACATAAGGATTAGATGCACTGTAGACAGAGAACTGTAGAAAGGTGCCGAACATCTTGCCTACACACACTGTGACGTTAGGGAAACATGACACAGGGACAGTGATTGGAGCAACAGGATGTACAGTCGCGCAGAGGAGGGTATACACAACAAGCTAAGAGTGAGGAGAACTGTGATCTGCGATTAAGGGATAATCTGCACTCGGCCATTTTAGACACACACCTGCTGGGACTGGCGTGGCTGGCGTGAGCAAAACCAATTACACAGACACAGTGATAAATGTGGTGGGACACACGCACACATGCACAACAGACTGGTCGTAATAGTTTACACACACACAACTTAGGTCAATGATTTCTCCAAAATGGTCACAAGCCACAAGCATAAATCTCCAGGGTGTACTTTTACAGAGACAAATCTGACATCAGAGGTCTGCATCAAACAGCTTAAAAAAACAAATATATTGTTGGAATAAAAACATATATTTTTGTGAATATAATATTTAAAGGGTCTAGTTAACATACAGTATGTGCCTTCATTTCAATACATTGAATCCATGATGCTGACGGTATATGACAATGCGGTGGCCCTAATTTATTATATACAGTATATAGCAGATTCATTCTTTTTTCATTAGATGGAAGTGAGTTGGGTTATGGATATGCTTGATCAAATTGATATTACAGATGATTTACCATTATCCATTCACTTTTACATATGTTTAGATTAGTGATGGCGGGATTAGATGCTTTTGGGAATAGGCAAAAAGGAGGCAAAAAGGACAATGTCAGAGTTGAACTAAATAACAGAAAAGCTGCGAAAGGGAGAGTTGTGTCATGCCTACTCCCGCTCTCTCGCTCCGGTGCTCTCGACATCTCTACGAACCACCGGTCCTGGCAACCCACATTACACACACCTGGCAACCATCATTACGTACACCTGGAACCATCATTACGCACACCTGGCAACCATCATTACGCACACCTGCTCCCCATCGTTATGCACACCCTGGACTTCATCATCACCTTTATTAGTCTCCCCTATTCAGCCCTCAGTAGCCTCAGTCTTCAGACAGTATTGGTTTTGTTTTATGTCCAGTATGCTTCTCTTGTTTTGTATATCGCCATGGTCCTTGTTATTAAACTCACCAACTGCACTTGCTTCCTGACTCTCTGTGTCTACATACAAATACTGCCTCAACAAATGGAAGCAGCAGGAAATGAAGACATCTTCCAGAAGGTCAGCGAACAAGGCACACTAATCCGCCAACACCACGGCCAACTGATACAAAAGGGTACGGCTATGGATGAGGTCCTCCGCGTTCTCCAACGCCTCTACATCACCCGAGGGGCATCCTCCAACTAGCAGAGGACCCTCTACAACGAGTCGTCCAAGATAGCCAGTCTCCCAGCCCATCCAGCAGGCGGCCCAGGTCAGCGATGCCCCAATTGTCCCTACCGGACAAATATGACGAGACTCATCTTAAATGCCAGGGATTCCTACTCCAGTGCTCCCTCTATTTCGACCATCAAACGGGAGCCCTACCACTAAGAGGTCCAAGGTTACCACGGTAATTTCCCTGCTGACGGACAGGCGTTGGAGTGTGTCTAGGGCCGTCTCGTAAAGAGAAAGAGCTGGGTTCCTATGAGAGGTCCATGGCTCTGTTCAGGGTTGTCTTTGATCATCCACTGAGAGGGAGGTGAGAGCCTACTCCAACTCTAGCAGGGTGCCTAGACCGCTGCAGAGTACGCCCTGACCACTGCGGAGTACGTCCTCACCTTCTGGAACATGGCAGCCTCTAGCGGATGGAATGAGACGGCGCTCCTCACCCTATTCAGAAGAGGTCTGTGCGAAGAGGTCCAGATGGTGCTGGCGTGTCGAGACGATGACCTCTCCTTGGACGCACTCATAACAATGGCCATCGTCTGGATAACCTTCTTCGGGAGTGTCGGCACCTCCATCGCCTCTCGCCCTCCTCCTTTGGCCGTCCTGAGACAAAGCCTGAACCACTGGAGGGAGGTTCACATACCTCCCCGCGGCAGAGCGACACCGCCGGAGACAGCTGGAGCTCTGTCCCTATTGAGGTCAAGAGGGCACCAGCTTCAACTGTGTCCGGTGCGTCCCAACCAGGATCCACGAGGGCAGGTGATGATCACGGGGCCGTCCATCTCCCGGGTAGGTGTGAGTTTCCATCATCACTTTCCACCAAACCCTTTCTGGTTTCAATTTCACTGGCTCTCTGTTCCTCATGTATTGTCTCTGCATCTCTAGTGGACTCTGGTGCCACAGGAATTCACTTGACCGGGCCCTTGCGCTGTGGACCCTTACCTTAACCATTCCTCTGCTTAAGAATTCACAGTAATGCCTCAACTTAACCTTAAACACTTTGAAATTTGGAATAACTCGAAATTTGACTTTTGAGAAACATTATTGAACGGCTAATACTGATGTGAGACTGAGAGCTGGTAGTGTGAACCTGTTCCACATGGGTATTTGGGCTGAGATATGCAGGTGTAGAACCTGGTTTGTAGGTGTACTGGAGCTGAGGTGCAGTGGTTATACCGTGTTTACAGTTTATGGGTATCCAGGCTTTGGCACATTAGACCT
This sequence comes from Salvelinus sp. IW2-2015, assembly GCF_002910315.2. NCBI lineage: Eukaryota > Metazoa > Chordata > Actinopteri > Salmoniformes > Salmonidae > Salvelinus > Salvelinus sp. IW2-2015. Next base: position 8,427,341 of record NC_036869.1, read on the forward strand.
GGCTTAGTTGAATAATTGGATTCAAGCACAGCAGACTTTGAGGTATGTAAATGGGAGCTGAAGTGCAGGTGTAGACCTGGTTTGTATAGATATTTGGGCTGAAATGAGAAGTACACATATTTTTATGACAATTGGGGATGACATAGCAGTTTACCTGTTTAAAAAAGATCTATATTGGGTTAGACTGCAGGTGTACACCTGGTTTGTATGAATGTTGAGGGCTTGGGCACTGGGCTAGATCGGTTTTATATGAGAATGCCCATAGATTTACATTGTTAATATGAGTAATGAGGTGTAGGATACACAAGGCTCATACAGGTAATGGGTCTGGATTCAAATACTTTCTGGCACAAGTTTGTGGTAGGAAAAAGTAATTGGGCTGGGACATATGTATACCACTCTACTATTAGTTTATCTATGGTCAGAGGTCACAGGACTAAAATATGCAAACAACAGGGTTGGTGTGTGCAGCAAATAGTGGATATAGGCCTAAGGGAAGTGGGGTAACAGGGCTGAGGAGGGGGGATTAGGTGTTGCAAAGGAACTGGGGTCTATGAGTAACAATAAGGGTATTTAGGGCTAGGATATGAGTGCATCTGTACTTTATTGTATCACTATTAGGGTATTGGCATGTGGGTGTTTGGGTTAGGGCATGGGGTAACAGGGCTGGGGTGTGTGGGTCACTGGGCGTGTGGGGCTGAGTTATATAGATATTGGGGCTGAGAATAGAGGTAAATGTCTGTTCATTTTATTATTAGACAGAGCACTGTATTTTCCCATCGGTTGGCATTTTGACTGAGAATAAAATATGCTTTTTTACATACTTATATTTATAAAAGCAATATAGATTACATGTTCGGGTTACGAATGCACAGTATTTGCATAGTGGCATGTCTGGGGAAAATGTGGAATGAATGGGTTAACAGAGGTGGCTCAGTGCCTAGCGTTAGCTCAGATGCAAACACAGTCTTACGCAAGAGAAGCAGGGTCAAACCTACACATGTCACTGACTGCCGTGTTCTCTTGTAGGGTTGGACTCAGCGTACTGCAAGTGCAAAGATTTGACTTGAGACACTGAGAGGAGAACGGGACTTCAGAGAATGTAGCCACTCCCATGCAAGGAAATTGATTGCATTCAGTTTAATGGCGAGGAGAGAGTGCCCAAGACAAATTACGGTAATTACTTTGGGTCGAGATAGTATTCAGCCATCTGATCAATTGAAATGTAAAATGAGGTCGTCCGGTCAGAGGTGGGGCTGATGCTAATTTGATTTACATCACATTTGGAACCCCAGAGTGGTTTTTGAAGAGGCCACAATGACAGTTTACAGCTGCATTAGCCAACCACAACCTTTTGAGGGTAATGATTTTCTCAGTTCACCACCTGTGACGTCAATTCTACAGGGAATTGTGGGTAGTGGGCGCTGGGGGGTTGGCTCATTTCCCATGTGACCCGTGGTGCTGATAGGAGAGATGGTGAACGGCCGCTCAATTATTAACACCACCTTATTCCATGAGCCTTTGCAGGTCGTTCATTATCATCTATGTCACCCTCCTAATGTTAGGAACAAAAATGATGACAACTGTCCTGTTTATGTACATCTTTTTTTTATATGCCTGACCATATAATTCACAATAAATGCAATAGATGTGAAGTGTTGGTTTAGTCTTCTGTTAATTAACAATTTCATTAAATGATCCAAAATCATCAGCTAACACTGAACAACTGCATTACATGTTCTCCCTCTGTTACAGTGTGGTATGAGGGATAATGTAAAAGGTATGAGGATAATGATAAAAGGTATGAGGATCATTGTAAAAGGTATGAGGGATGATGTAAAAGGTATGAGGGATGATGTAAAAGGTATGAGGGATGATGTAAAGTATGAGGGTGATGTAAAAGGTATGAGGGATGATGTAAAGTTATGGGATGATGTAAGGATGAGGATGATGTAAAAGGTATGAGGGATCATGTAAAAGGTATGAGGGATCATGTAAAAGGTATGAGGGATGATGTAAAAGGTATGAGGGATGATGTAAAGGTATGAGGGGATAATGTAAAGTATGAGGATAATGTAAAAGGTATTGAGGGATAATGTAAAAGGTAATAGAGGGATAATGTAAAAGGTATGAGGATGATGTAAAAGGTATGAGGGATGATGTTAAAAGGTATGAGGATGATGTAAAAGTATGAGGATGATGTAAAAGGTATGAGGATGATGGTAAAAGTTATGAGGGATGATGGTAAAGGTATGAGGATGATGTAAAGTATGGGATGATGTGTAAAAGGTATGAGGGATGATGTAAAAGGTATGAGGAATGATGTAAAAGTATGAGGGATGGATGTAAAAGGTATGAGGGCATGATGGAAAAGGTATGAGGAAGGATGATGTAAAAGGTATGAGGGATGATATGTTAAAAAGGTATGAGGGATGTGTAAAAGGATATGAGGGGATGTAAAAGGTATGAGGGAGATGATGACTTCTTTCTCTCTCTTTACTCCTTTCTCTCTCTTTCTATATCTGGTCTAATAAGGTGGAAATAAAATCATATTCGGGCAATTTCACGGCAAGACAGTCCAAAACTATTTGTGGGTATCTCAGATTGTTCTAGGAATTTTCACAAACGATATGTGATGAAGGATGTTTGACATGCCTTTTACATTAGTATCAAAAATATATATATTTTTAAATCATGATGAAAGTGTCCATTTTAGACCTATACAAACATGCCTCCTGTAAGACCCTATGATCTGTGAACCGTACATGATACAGACAACATCTTGGTGTCATTATACTCCTAAATAGTTGTAGTGTCACTAACATATGGCGTATGTCTAGATAACTCCCTTTCTAATTGTTGTACAAAATAAAATTGGGCCTAAAAATGGCCACTTTCCACATGGATTTTCAAAAAAGAAAATTGTGATACAAATACAAAAAGCATGTCAGAACACCTTCCTCCCAATGAAGTTTCTATGTGAGAATAGCCAGAACAATCTGAGACATATTTTCGTTCGTCCTGGTGGAATTGCCCTTCTTCCATTCTTATTCCCTTCAGTTTTCAATTGTCCCTGTCAGAGGACAGAAAGCCCGTCTAAATTAACGTGTTTAAGCACAGAGGATTATTCAACAGCCAAGATTGGATTGGGCAGCGCTCAATCATTTATTTCATTTTAATTTCAATTCCAAAAGTGAAAAATAAGCATTATCAGCATATCCTGATTCTCTGATTAGCACCATATGTTATGGATGATACGGTTATGAGAAAGTGTCCTGAGAAGCCTTGATAACCACAGTTTCAGTGTGATTTGGCTTAGGGCATTAAATCCTTCTGAGACATTCAGAGAAATGTTTCTGATTTAATAGAGAGGCAGAACGGGGAGTGAGACTACTCTTCACTGGTATAACTTCAATATTTTACCCCAGGTTTTTCCGTTTGATATTAATTCTCATAACAAATCAGAGGCCCTCATCACAAAAGCGATGCGGGCTATTTAATGGCGTGATGTGTGTGGTCTGTTTTGGTGTCTGTGTCTGCTTCTGTCTGTATCCTTTATGACCTTTGTTGATGAGAGAGATGACTGGAGTCTCGGTCTCTCTGGTGATGTCATTATGGCCTGCCGTACAATGGCATCCTGTCTCTTCAGTCCTTCTATAACTACACTTCCAAAGGAAGTAGACAACAAAAGGAATGGCCGTCACCCTCTGCCACCAGGTGACCATCTTATTCACCAGCAGCATGGAACACGCACACACTCTGATGGAGCATGACAGACAGAGAGAGAAGGGCTGACAATCATTAACCTCTCCCAGCTGCTAATTACCACAACCACTATATATACTTGTTATAGGAGGGAGAAGAGGGGAAGTCAGACAAAGAAGAACTGAGCACATTGGGTAGTTAGCCCAACCTGAGCTCAAAAGCACAACTCACACGCACAGAGACAAACATGTGTACACTATACACTCACACACAGAGACACAAACACATGTGTACACTATACACTCACACACAGAGACACCAAACACATGTGTACACTATACACTCACACACAGAGACAAACAATGTGTACACTATACACTCACACACAGGACACAACACATGTGTACACTATACACTCACACACAGAGACAACACATGTGTACACTATACACTCACACACAGAGACACAAACACATGTGTACACTATACACTCACACACAAGAGACAAACACATGTATACACCTATAACACTCACACACAGAGACACAAACACATGTGTACACATATTACACTCACACACAGAGACACCAGAACACATGTGTCACTATAACCTCACACCACAGAGACAAACACATGTGTCCATATATCCACTAAGCCGACAAGAGACAGACAACTGTGTACACTATACATCACACACAGAGACAAACACATGTTGGTAAACTTATCACTCACACACAGAGACAACTCTGTGTGTGAGTGTATAGTGTACACATGTGTTTGTGTCTCTGTGTGTGAGTGTATAGTGTACACATGTGTTTGTCTCTGTGCGTGTGAGCTGTGCTTTTTGAGCTCAGGTTGGGCTAACTACCCAAGTGCTCAGTTCTTCTTTGTCTGACTTCCCCTCTTCTCCCCTCCTATAACAAGTATATAGTGGTTGTGGTAATTAGCAGCTGGGAGAGGTTAATGATTGTCAGCCCTTCTCTCTCTGTCTGTCATGCTCCATCAGAGTGTGTGCGTGTTCCATGCTGCTGTGAATAAGATGGTCACCATGGTGGCAGAGGGTGACGGCCATTCCTTTTGTTGTCTACTTCCTTTGGGAAGTGTAGTTATAGAAGGACTGAAGAGACCAGGATGCCATTGTACGGCAGGCCATAATGACATCACCAGAGAGACCGAGACTCCAGTCATCTCTCTCATCAACAAAGGTCATAAAGGATACAGACAGAAGCAGACACAGACACCAAAACAGACACACACACACGCCCATTAAATAGCTCCGGCATCGCTTTTGTGATGAGGGCCTCTGATTTGTTATGAGAATTAATATCAAAACGGAAAAACCTGGGGTAAAATATTTGAAGATTAACCCAGTGAAGAGTAGGTTCTCACTCCCCGTTCTGCCCTCTATTAAATCAGAAACATTTCTCTGAATGTCTCAGAAGGATTTATGCCCTAAGCCAAATCACACTGAAACTGTGGGTTATCAAGGCTTCTCAGGACACTTCTCATAACCGTATCATCCATACATTATGGTGCTAATCAGAGAATCAGGATATGCTGATAATGCTTATTTTTCACTTTTGGAATTGAAATTAAAATGAAATAAATGATTGAGCGCTGCCCAATCCAATCTTGGCTGGTTGAATAATCCCTGTGCTTAAACACGTTCAATTTAGACGGGCTTTCTGTCTCCTGACAGGGACAATTGAAAAACTGAAGGGAATAAGAATGGAAGAATGGGCAATTCCACACCAGGACAGACGAAAATATGTCTCAGATTGTTCTGGCTATTCTCACATAGAAACTTCATTGGGAGGAAGGATGTTTGACATGCTTTTTGTATTTGTATCACAATTTCTTTTTTGAAAATCCATGTGGAAAGTGGCCATTTTAGGCCCAATTTTATTTTGTACAAAATTAGAAAGGGAGTTATCTAGACATACGCCATATGTTAGTGCACACTACACTATTAGGAGTATAATGACACCAAGATGTTGTCTGTATCATGTACGGTTCACAGATMATAGGGTCTTACAGGAGGCATGTATTGTATAGGTCTAAAATGGACACTTTCATCATGATTTAAAAATATATATATTTTTGATACTAATGTAAAAGGCATGTCAAACATCCTTCATCACAATATCGTTTGTGAAAATTCCTAGAACAATCTGAGATACCCACAAATAGTTTTGGACTGTCTTGCCGTGAAATTGCCCGAATATGATTTTATTTCCACCTTATTAGACCAGATATAGAAAGAGAGAGAAAGGAGTAAAAGAGAGAGAAAGAAGTCATCATCCCTCATACCTTTTACATCATCCCTCATACCTTTTACATCATCCCTCATACCTTTTACATCATCCCTCATTAACCTTTACATCATCCCTCATACCTTTTTACATCATCCCTCATACCTTTACCATCATCCCTCATTAACCTTTTACATCATCCCTCATACCTTTTACACTTCATCCCTCATACCTTTTACATCATCCCTCATACCTTTTACATCATCCTCATACCTTTTACACATCCCTCATACCTTTTACATTATCCCTCATACCTTTTACATTATCCCTCTATTACCTTTTACATTATCCCTCATACCTTTATACATTATCCCTCATACCTTTTACATCATCCCTCATACCTTTTACATCATCCCTCATACCTTTTACATGATTCCCTCATACCTTTACATGATCCCTCAACCTATTTACATCATCCCTCATACCTTTACATCATCCCTCATTAAAACTTTACATCATCCCTCATACCTTTTACATCATCCCTCATACCTTTTACATCATCCCTCATACCTTTTACATCATCCCTCATACCTTTTACATGATCCCTCATACCTTTTACATTATCCCTCATACCTTTTACATTATCCCTCATACCACACTGTAACAGAGGGAGAACATGTAATGCAGTTGTTCAGTGTTAGCTGATGATTTTGGATCATTTAATGACATTGTTAATTAAACAGAAGACTAAACCCAACACTTCACATCTATTGCATTTATTGTGAATTATATGGTCAGGCATATAAAAAAAAAAGATGTACATAAACAGGACAGTTGTCATCATTTTGTTCCTAACATTAGGAGGGTGACATAGATGATAATGAACGACCTGCAAAGGCTCATGGGAATAAGGTGGTGTTAATAATTGAGCGGCCGTTCACCATCTCTCCTATCAGCACCACGGGTCACATGGGAAATGAGCCAACCACCCAGCGCCCCACTACCCACAATTCCCTGTAGAATTGACGTCACAGGTGGTGAACTGAGAAAATCATTACCCTCCAAAGGTTGTGGTTGGCTAATGCAGCTGTAAACTGTCATTGTGGCCCTATCAAAAACCACTCTGGGGTTCCAAATGTGATGTAAATCAAATTAGCATCAGCCCCCACCTCTGACCGGGACGACCTCATTTTACATTTCAATTGATCAGATGGCTGATATCTATCTCGACCCAAAGTAATTACCGTAATTTGTCTTGGGCACTCTCTCCTCGCCATTAAACTGAATGCAATCAATTTCCTTGCATGGTGAGTGGCTACATTCTCTGAAGTCCCGTTCTCCTCTCAGTGTCTTCAAGTCAAATCTTTGCACTTGCAGTACGCTGAGTACAACCCTACAGAGAACACGGCAGTCAGTGACATGTGTAGGTTTGACCCTGCTTCTCTTGCGTAAGACTGTGTTTGCATGCTGAGCTAAAGCCTAGGCACTGAGCCACCTCTGTTAACCCATTCATTCCCACATTTTCCCCAGACATGCCACTATGCAAATACTGTGCCATTCGTAACCCGAACATGTAATCTATATTGCTTTTATAAATATAAGTATGTAAAAAAGCATATTTTATTCTCAGTCAAAATTGCAACCGATGGGAACATACAGTGCTCTGTCTATAATAAAATGAACAGACATTTACCTCTATTCCTCAGCCCCAATATCTATATAACTCAGCCCCACACGCCCAGTGACCCACACACCCCAGCCCTGTTACCCCCATGCCCTAACCCAAACACCCACATGCCAATACCCTAATAGTGATACAATAAAGTACAGATGCACTCATATCCTAGCCCTAAATACCCTATTTGTTACTCATAGACCCCAGTTCCTTTGCCAAAACACCTAATCCCCTCCTCCCTCAGCCCTGTTACCCACTTCCCTTAGGCCTATATTCCCAACTATTTGCTGCACACACCAACCCTGTTGTTTGCATATTTTAGTCCTGTGACCTCTGACCATAGATAAACTAATAGTAGAGTGGTATAACATATGTCCCCCAGCCCCAATTACTTTTTCCTACCACAAACTTGTGCCAGAAAGTATTTGAATCCAGACCCATTACCTGTATGAGCCTTGTGTATCCTACACCTCATTACTCATATTAACAATGTAAATCTATGGGCATTCTCATATAAAACCGATCTAGCCCAGTGCCCAAGCCTCAACATTCATACAAACCAGGTGTACACCTGCACGTCTAACCCAATATAGATCTTTTTTAAACAGGTAAACTGCTATGTCATCCCCAATTGTCATAAAAATATGTGTACTTCTGCATTTCAGCCCAAATATCTATACAAACCAGGTCTACACCTGCACTTCAGCTCCAATTTACATACCTCAAAGTCTGCTGTGCTTGAATCCAATTATTCAACTAAGCCAGGTCTAAATGTGCCAAAGCCTGGATACCCATAAACTGTAAACACGGTATACCACTGCACCTCAGCTCCAGTACACCTACAAACCAGGTCTACACCTGCATATCTCAGCCCAAATACCCATGTGGAACAGGTTCACACTACCAGCTCTCAGTCTCACATCAGTATTAGACGTTCAATAATGTTTCTCAAAAGTCAAATTTCGAAGTTATTCCAAATTTCAAAGTGTTTAAGGTTAAGTTGAGGCATTAACTGTGAATTCTTAAGCAGAGGAATGGTTAAGGTAAGGGTCCACAGCGCAAGGGCCCGGTCAATGAAATTCCCTGTGGCACCAGAGTCCACTAGAGATGCAGAGACAATACATGAGGAACAGAGAGCCAGTGAAATTGAAACCAGAAAGGGTTTGGTGGAAAGTGATGATGGAATACTCACACCTACCCCGGGAGATGGACGGCCCCGTGATCATCACCTGCCCTCGTGGATCCCTGGTTGGGACGCACCGGACACAGTTGAAGCTGGTGCCCCTCCTGACCTCAATAGGGACAGAGCTCCAGCTGTCTCCGGCGGTGTCGCTCTGCCGCGGGGAGGTATGTGAACCCTCCCTCCATGGGTTCAGGCTTTGTCTCAGGACGGCCAAAGGAGGAGGGCGAGAGGCGATGGAGGTGCCGACACTCCCGAAGAAGGTTATCCAGACGGATGGCCATTGTTATGAGTGCGTCCAAGGAGAGGTCATCGTCTCGACACGCCAGCACCATCTGGACCTCTTCGCACAGACCTCTTCTGAATAGGGTGAGGAGCGCCGTCTCATTCCATCCGCTAGAGGCTGCCATGTTCCAGAAGGTGAGGACGTACTCCGCAGTGGTCAGGGCGTACTCTGCAGCGGTCTAGGCACCCTGCTAGAGTTGGAGTAGGCTCTCACCTCCCTCTCAGTGGATGATCAAAGACAACCCTGAACAGAGCCATGGACCTCTCATAGGAACCCAGCTCTTTCTCTTTACGAGACGGCCCTGACACACTCCAACGCCTGTCCGGTCAGCAGGGAAATTACCGTGGTAACCTTGGACCTCTTAGTGGTAGGGGCTCCCGTTTGATGGTCGAAATAGAGGGAGCACTGGAGTAGGAATCCCTGGCATTTAGATGGAGTCTCGTCATATTTGTCCGGTAGGGACAATTGGGCATCGCTGACCTGGGCCGACTGCTGGATGGGCTGGGAGACTGGCTATCTTGGACGACTCGTTGTAGAGGGTCCTCTGCTAGTTGGAGGTGATGCCCCTCGGGTGATGTAGAGGCGTTGGAGAACGCGGAGGACCTCATCCATAGCCGTACCCTTTTGTATCAGTTGGCCGTGGTGTTGGCGGATTAGGTGTCCTTGTTCGCTGACCTTCTGGAAGATGTCTTCATTTCCTGCTGCTTCCATTTGTTGAGGCAGTATTCTGTAATGTAGACACAGAGAGTCAGGAAGCAAGTGCAGTTGGTGAGTTTAATAACAAGGACCATGGCGATATACAAAACAAGAGAAGCATACTGGACATGAAAACAAAACCAATACTGTCTGAAGACTGAGGCTACTGAGGGCTGAATAGGGGAGACTAATAAAGGTGATGATGAAGTCCAGGTGTGCATAACGATGGGGAGCAGGTGTGCGTAATGATGGTTGCCAGGTGTGCGTAATGATGGTTGCCAGGTGTACGTAATGATGGTTGCCAGGTGTGTGTAATGTGGGTTGCCAGGACCGGTGGTTCGTAGAGATGTCGAGCACCGGAGCGAGAGAGCGGGAGTAGGCATGACACAACTCTCCCTTTCGCAGCTTTTCTGTTATTTAGTTCAACTCTGACATTGTCCTTTTTGCCTCCTTTTTGCCTATTCCCAAAAGCATCTAATCCCGCTCATCACTAATCTAAACATATGTAAAAGTGAATGGATAATGGTAAAATCATCTGTAATATCAATTTGATCAAGCATATCCATAACCCAACTCAACTTCCATCTAATGAAAAAAGAATGAATCTGCTATATACTGTATATAATAAATTAGGGCCACCGCATTGTCATATACCGTCAGCATCATGGATTCAATGTATTGAAAATGAAGGCACATACTGTATGTTAACTAGACCCTTTAAATATTATATTCACAAAAAATATATGTTTTTATTCCAACAATATATTTGTTTTTTTAAGCTGTTTGATGCAGACCTCTGATGTCAGATTTGTCTGTAAAAGTACACCCTGGAGATTTATGCTTGTGGTCTTGTGACCATTTTGAGAAATCATATGACCTAAGTTGTGTGTGTGTAAACTATTACGACCAGTCTGTTGTGCATGTGTGCGTGTGTCCCACCACATTTATCACTGTGTCTGTGTAATTGGTTTTGCTCACGCCAGCCACGCCAGTCCCAGCAGGTGTGTGTCTTAAAATGGCCGGATGGCAGATTATCCCTTAATCGCAGATCACAGGTCTCCTCACTCTTAGCTTGTTGTGTATACCCTCCTCTGCCGACTGTACATCCTGTTGCTCCAATCACTGTCCCTGTGTCATGTTTCCCTAACGTCACAGTGTGTGTAGGCAAGATGTTCTGCACCTTTCTACAGTTCTCTGTCTACAGTGCATCTAATCCTTATGTCCCTGTATATTGTGTCTATGTGTGTGCACAGCCTATCTGTTTCCTCTGTCTTTTCAGGACATGGTTCCCTACATTTCTTGTACTCACAGGAACGCTTCGTAAAGGTTCATTCATGCTTTTAAGCTGTAATAAAGCTTCATACTTGTTGGCTTTAAAGTGTTACCATGAGTTTTTCTTCTTTATCTCTCTATCAAGCCCCAGCTCTTGAACACAATCTCCCCCCTCTTTAACACCTCTCCTTTCATCCCTTCTTTTCTTTCCTTCCCTCTGAAACATCTGTCTTTTCTTTCCTTGTTCATGTCCCTTCTGTAGCTCAGCAGTAGATGTCTCTGATTGTCACGGTGAGCTGAGCTGGTTAAGAGATCAACGTTTCCGATCCAACAGGCAGGCTGGGCGCCTGTGGACATCAATTACCTGTGTGTGTGGTGTCTGTGTGTGTGTGTGTGTGTTTGTGTTTGTGTCACCATGCTGAAACAAGTGGCTCCTATTAACCCTGCTGTGTTCCTTCAGCTGGCGGAACACTTCCATTACCCAGACTCCTCTTGGTGAAGATTGAGAGGTAATTTCTAGGCCGGAATCGGGAGGTGTACAGTACGGTACGGTAAGCCCTGCCTGACAGAGGCGGTGTGCGGCAACACTCCTGGAGATAGCTGCTTCCTTTTGCCTTCGAATGCGGCTAGGATCTAATGAATTTCACCTTATCATGTTGCTCAGATCAAAGAAATGGAAAGGGTACGCAACGGAAGAGAGACACAAACAATTTTGCTCACCTACTTGTCAGGGGATCTGGTTTCAAATGAGTTGGCATATTTCTCTCTTTACTTCTGTATCATGGGCTTGTGGTTGAGTTGATCTGAAAGAGGAGGTACTGCTGTTCTCACCTTTCCCTGACCTGATTATAGCCTTCTAGGCTGTTGCTGTGAAAGGAAATTTTAAAACAACATATTGTAGCAGCTGATATTGTGGCCCATCTGTTCAGAGACATCCCTTAGGCTGCATCCCACATGGCATCCTATTCCCTTCCATGTTATAGTGTAAAGGAAAGGAGGAATAGAAAGGGTATAGAAAGGGGAATAGGGTGCCATTTGGGACGCAGTCTTATTAACTTTAATGATGTACGGTACGTTGCAGCCCTGCAGCGACAAATGGCTTTGTTGTGTTTCACTATCTTTATTAATGTCATTGTTGTGGCTTTTAAACTTCTCCCAATAGATATCTGAAATACAGTATCTATTATGAATTCACAACCTAATCTAAACCCCTCAGCTCACATAATTTCCATCAGGAGATGATTTCCCCCTCAACAGAGGATGAATTGAATGAAAGCTAGAAATAAAATGAAATGGAATCTCCTTTCCACGCAGATGGTATATTGTTCTGTTGATACTGAATGATGTTGAGCTGATTGCACCTCATCTACAGCCACTTGTGTTTCCTTTATGTCCCAAAGCAGGTCAAGTAAGACCTGTGTGGTGTGGGTGTGGGTGTGCGTGTGCCATAGCAGGCGGAGATATAATACGAGCCAACGATGAGCTGAACGGTATTGATCAGAAGAGTCCTTGAGCGGACTTTCAAGGCTCAGTATCCATGTCTCAAAAGGAACCACAAGGAGCTAACATTCCCAATCACAATCAAAGACAAGAACAACGCTCAGAATCATACACCGGAATGTAACAAACATAATTCCCATTATTTATCTGTCTGTGCTGTAAGTGAGCATGGCTTGCTTTGCCTGTCTTTCACCAGGCTCAGGCAGTCGTCATGCCTGTGGGTAGTAACTAACCAAAACTTGAAGCCCCATATTGTGCACTTTGCCAAATGGGAGATCTGTGATGCGGAATGCACCGGGGTAGCAGCATTTGATTGGTGTTAAGCTGCGTGACTGGCAGAACAGAACGAGGAAGGGGTTGCTATGTAGCCGACCTAGAGGTTCCCCTGTCTCCGGGAAGAAATGTGGAACGTAGAGCACTCATTGGCTTGGAGTGCTGGGCTGAAGATTCCGGGGGTCGCGGTGGTTGCGGTGTGGGGGCACATGTTGGGGGAGGGGGAAAAGGGAGGGAAATGGAAACACTAAGGAAGATGAAAAAATGCCTTCTCCATGCGCTTCTCTCGTTCTCTCGTTTGTTCATCCCATCCTTCCTCCCTCGTTATCTTTCTAGACATAATTAAAGGAAGGGACTTTTTTACTTCTGTCACTTTGGTCTCCAAAGTCTGAAATAAGCTTGATCCTCCATCAGCTACAGGAAGCACCATCTTTTAGAAAGGATTCCACATACTGAATATATTGATGAGCACACTTTGATGTGTCACAGCTTCTCTTGATCTCACCAGTACAAACATTATTAATCACATTTCATCCGCCATTCTTTTTTTTCTTTTTGGCACATGGGAATGTGGTTCATGTTTTTTGCGGTATGGCATTTCCAAAATACTTCTAATGAAAACTGCGCTGAATGTTTATTTTTTTACTTGTAAAATATCCTTGTTTCCCCCAATTGTCTTCATCAGCATCTCTCTGTTCCTGAACTTATTTATACTCAGCAGACATGTTGCTTTGTAGACAGAACTGCCAGAAAACCGACAGAAGGTTTCCCTCGACGTGACTGAATATCAACCAAAGTGACAAGGAATGCTTTTCTTAGGCAGAAATCCTTTTTGATACACATAAAATAATTGTAGGCCTAGTATGATTGGTGATAATACACGGCACCAGCTCATGCTTGTGAATGACGACCCTTACCTGTTAATTAAAGGTGTGAACTCACATTCATTAACACACCTAGTAACTAGGTCTGGGAAATGCCAGGGACCCCACGGTACGATATTATCACGAAACGTAGGTGCCTTTTACGATATGGATCGAGATTCTCCCCATTCTCCCGATTTCCATATGTATTAAGTTTCGATACTGTGATTTTTATTGCGATTTGATGTTTCAAACATATTGCTCACTAAATGTCTGCTGCAGAGGGACAAGAGAAAGCATGAGAAAATTTGTTTTGATCAGTCATGGAAATAAAAAACATGTTGGCTCACTATTTAAAACGAAGATGGAGAAGAAGCTATATATGAAAAATACCGATTTTGGAGCTTGCGCTAGCTAACGCTACCTTGCCAAAACAATTATCGTACAAACATCACAATATGTGACTGTATTGACTTTTTGCCCCTCCACTACTAGTAAGACCACTAATGCCTCAAATAACCCCATTTCATTATCAATGTACAGAGAGCGTTTCCACAAACCTGCAACCAGTATGACTTATAGCCACTTTGCTGGTCAACAGTACATCAGTAAAGAACACTTACTATTTCTGTTGTCTGTTTCCTTAACCCCTCCCCTCCTTGCCCCAGGCTGTCAAGCAGAGTCAATCGGTGGATCTTGTCTGTCCAGGGTAAAGTGGCTGTGACAGCTGTCGAGTCAGCATCTTACCCCGAAATTGTGTGTGTGTGTGTGTGTCTGTCTCTCTCTGTGTGTGTGAATCTACCCCCATCTCCCCCTAAATTCCACTGGGAATTGAAAACCGACCTTCGGACCGGATGGGGGGGAAGGGAGGATAGGTTGGGCCCTGTTTGTGCAATTAGAAATCAATCAATCAAAAGCAGCATGTGCTGAGATAAGGGGAATGAGAGAGGGGAGCTGTGCATTCACATTGGGTGTGGATGTGCTGTATGGTACGTGATTTGCGTTGATTTAGAATGTGATGACGCAGGGTGTTGAGTTTCTTCTGCGAATGACGGGGATGAGGGCCTCGTCGGGCGTCTGAAGGAAATCCTTCCCGTCCGACTCGTTAAAGAAAAAGTATTCCTCCAGTACCGGGTGAGTTATCGCTGTCCTGATATCTAGAAGCTCTTTTCGGGTATAAGACACGGTGGCAGAAACATTATGTACAAAATAAGTTACAAATAACGCAAAAAAACACACATAATGGCACAATTGGTTACCGGATCGTAAAGCGGCAGCCATCTCCTTCGACGCCATCCGGGGGGATTTAGTCCTCAGCTACCTATACTACTTTCAGCTACACGCACCCAAGTGCACAAGCATTCACACACACGCCCTCTAATTCTCCCATCCCTCTCCCTCTCCCTCTCCCTCTCCCTCTCCCTCTCTCTCTCTCTCTCTCTCTCTCTCTCTCTCTCTCTCTCTCTCTCTCTCTCTCTCTCTCTCTCTCTCTCTCACTGAGGTAGTAGACAGTAAGACGAAAGCCATGGCTGGCTGCCCATACAGTATTGCCACAGACAGTGATGTGCTCCATTGTGTGTGTGAAGGACTCCATCTCTTATGTTGGACATTCAGAGCACGCGCCGATCAGTGTCACGCAAGCTTGTCCTTTTGTGTGTGTGTTTGTGTGTGTGTTAGATGTTCCGAGCTGTGTCACGTCTTGGTGTGGTTTCCCAGGCATCGTTTGGTGTCACTGTCACCGGCGGGCGGGTGGCTGCCCCCGTCATGCCAAATTTGTCAAGAAGTAATCAGGAAGGAGATTTCACCAGTCTCACCTCTACAGGTTAGACATGCTCTACAGGACATGGACTATACATACCACTCAGAGCATTTCCACTGGATGAAACAGAGAAGTGTCTGAGATGAGAATGTCTAGGTGGCCATTTATTCAACAGACAGTTGCTGTGTATGCAACCAAGGTGTTTGAAATGAGAAAAAATTGTCCCCATAGGCAAACTATTTTTGGTTCCAGGTTCTACCTGGAACCAGAAGGGTTCTACCTGGAACCCAAAATGGTTCTTTAAAGGGACAGCTGAAGAAACCTTTTAGGTTCTTGATAGCACCTTTTTCTCTAAGAGTGTAGCTCTGCCTGCCTGCTGAGGGATATCTGCATCTCAGATCAGGCTTTGTATAGTAGCTGGAACAGATGTTGTGGTCTAACCCCAGCTAGAGCTCATCCTCTCACTCTGACAGCACAGCCTGAGTGCTTCAGGACCAGTGGAGTGCACCTGACACACACATGTTCCCTGGGCCCTGCCAGCAGACACCTGTCTTTTGTCTCCAAGAAAGGTTTAGAGTTTGTACGAGAGGTAGAAAGATCTTCCTGCTACCACACTACATCATGTAGACAAGGTCATTACAGCAGGAATCTATTGAACACAGAGGCTGACAGTCACATGGGGTTTAGCAGTTTCTTGTTCTGAAGGATACACAGGCCAAATGGGGGGGAGGTTAGAATCTCTCTGCCCTCCAACTCCTCTCTCAAATTCATATTCAAATTGGCATGAAATGGACAAATCCAAAACCACCTCTCTCTTTCTCTCTCTCAATTCAATTCAAATGGTCTCTATTGGCATGGGAAACATGTTTACATTGCCAAAGCAAGTGAAATAGTAAACAGTAAACATTACACTCACAAAAGTTCCAAGGGAATAGAGACATTTCAAATGTCATATTATATCTATATACTGTGTTGTAACGATGTGCAAATAGTTAAAGTACAAAAGGGGGAAAAAATAAACAGAAATATGGGGTTGTATTTACAATGGTGTTTGTTCTTCACTTGTTGCCCTTTTATTATGGCAACAGTTCACAAATCTGTGGAATTTAAACCAATAGATATGGGAGTTTATCAAAATCTGATTTGTTTTCGAATTCTTTGTGGGTCTGTGTAATCTGAGGAAAATACAGTGCATTCGGAAAGTATTCAGACCCCTTTCACTTTTCCATATTTTGTTGTTACAGCCTTTTTCTAAAACGTATTCAATTATTTTTTTTATTTTTAAGGCGCATGACAACCCGCTTGGAGTTTTCCAAAAGGCACCTAAATGACTCAGACCATGAGAAACCACATTCTCTGGTCTGATAAAACCAACATTTGGCCTGAATGCCGAGCGTCACGTCTGGAGAAAACCTGGCAACATCCCTACGGTGAAGCAAGGTGGTGGCAGCATCAAGCTGTGGGGATGTTTTTCGGCAGCAGGGACTGGGAGACTAGTCAGGATCGAGGGAAAGATGTACGGAGCAAAGTACAGAGAGATCCTTGATGAAAACATGCTCCAGAGCGCTCAGGACCTCAGACTGGGGCAACAGTTCACCTTCCAACAGGACAACGACCCTAAGCATACAGCCAAGACAACGCAGGAGTGACTTTGGAACAAGTCTCTGAATGTCCTTGAGTGGCCCAGCCAGAGCCCGGACTTGGCAATTTCTCGATCGAACATCTCTGAAGAGACCTGAAAATAACTGTGCAGCGACACTCCCCATCCAACCTGACAGAGCTTGAGGGAATCTGCAGAGAAGAATGGGAGAAACTCCCTAAATACAGGTGTGCCATGCTTGCAGCATCATACCCAAGACGAATCGAGGCTGTAATCGCTGCCAAAGGTGCTTCAACAAAGTACTAAGTAAAGGGTCTGAATACTAATGTAAATGTGATATTTCAGTTTTTTATTTTTAATACATTTGCAAAAACATTTTTTTAAATTCTTTGTCATTATGGGGTTTTGTTTGTGGATTGATGAGGAAAAAAACAATTTTAATCAATTTTAGAATAATGCTGTTGTCAGGACCCGGTGCGAGAAACAGTCACTAATAATCGTCAGAACCCAGAAGATGAGGCAGACACAGCAGTACTAGCGATAGTGGTTTAATAAAGAACAAAATCTTCAGGCAAAGAMWCKAAATCCACAATGTCCAAAAATAAAGCCAAAAGGCACAAAATGGAAATCCTCCAAAATACAAAAGAAACTTCACAAAGTGGTAAAAAACAGCAGGGAAAAACAAACCTCAAAAGACTACTCAAATAATACACAAGAACTAAACCAGAGAACCTCTGGAAAATCCAACAAGAGAAATCTCTGAATAAAACAAGGCTTGAGCTGGGGCTGGGTGCTAACTTACAAACACTGGGCAAGGAACAAAGGAACACACAGGGTTTAAATACTAACAAGGGAATGACCTACAGGTGCAAACAATAATTAGAGCAAGAAAAACAAAAGGTACAAAAAAGGTGCAATGGGGACATCTAGTGACCAAAACCCGAACAGTCTTGGCCAAAACCTGACAGCTGTAACATAAGTCAAGGGGTCTGACTACTTTCCCAATTGCACTGTATGTGTCTCTAATATGGTCATACATTTAGCAGGAGGTTAGGAAGTGCAGCTCAGTTTCCACCACATTTTGTGGGCAGTGTGCACATAGCCTGTCTTCTCTTGAAAGTCTGCCTACGGTGGCCTCTCTCAATAGCAAGACCATGCTCACTGAGTCTGTACATAGTCAAAGCTTTCCTTTATTTTTGGGCGGTCATACTGGTCAGGTATTCTGCCACTGTGTACTCTCTGTTAAGGGTCAAATAGCGTTCTAGTTTGCTCAGTTTGTTCATTCTTTCCAATGTGTCAATTATTTATCTTTTTGTTTTCTCATGATTTGGTTGGGTCTCTCTCTCAGATGGTTAACAAATGACCTCCATCACCACCGTCTCTATTTGCATATCTATCTGTTTTCAGGAAATTCATTGTGAGTTTATCTACCACATCTAAGGTAATTATGTTAGAATATGACAATTGGAMGAAAATTGTATGACAAGGATGGACAAATACTGTCAGTGTAAGCAAGGAGTTATGAGCCATGCTGACTAAACAGATTGTTCACCGATTTGAACAGTGAACAGTTGAACAGATTGCTCTAACATTATGCAAAGGAACCTACCTATTCGGTCACATAGACCTTTGTCAGGCATCACATGTTGACCCCCCAGAATATACCTCTGTTTACGTTGTTGTTTGTTGTTTACGTGAATCTCCAGGGGTTGGCCCTAACCCCTTTAAATCCTCTTTGGGGTGCTTTAAATCATCTCTGGGGTGTGTGTGTGTGTGTGTGTGTGTGTGTGTGTGTGTGTGTGTGTGTGTGTGTGTGTGTGTGTGTGTGTGTGGTGTGTGTGTGTGTGTGTGTGTGTGTGTGTGTGTGTGTGTGTGTGTGTGTGTGTGTGTGTGTGTGTGTGTGTGTCTAAAAGCAGGGTGCTTTGGTCGCTTTGTTCCCCCAATCTGGTAAGCGCTCTAAACCAATGAAGCAGAAGACAATGGGACCATTGGTTGGGCTGAGGGTCCGTAGTCACACACAACACCCGCACGTGCACGTACACACTTATGCACAGCATGTACACACACACAGGTCCTGGGATTCCGCCTGAGTGAACTCATTTCAGGGTTGATTTGCCTTGACGGATATGAGCTGCTTGGATTAGTGTTCAGTCTCTTTGTTTCTGATTGGGGGTCACAACAACCCTCACACACACAATACACCCATCACCCCCTACACACACACACACACACACACACACACACACACACACACACACACACACACACACACACACACACACACACACACACACACCTTAAATAACAGATGCCCCAATTGCTTTTCACACCGCAAATTAGAATTTTCATGCCGTTGTTGCTGCACATATCTGTGTCATGCTGCTCATATCTTTGCATTTCCTAGTGCAGTGGTATTACCAGACTTCTGAAGAAAAGGGATAAAATAGGCTCCTTCTGCTTCCTTAGATACGTCCATACACACAGACACTATGGATGAAGAAATGGGTTAAGTCTTAATATAAATACAGTTAAGTGTCTTAGACTTTGTCTAGGTTCTCCAAGTCATTAATGCTGCCATTGTGCTTATGGGCTTAAAATATGAACAAATCACCCTCTTGATACGGAGTGTGTTTGTGCCATGTTTTAATGTGATGATCTGTGAATCCTTCGGAATGCTTGACAACAGAGATCACTCCATTTATATTCTCCTCTGACAAGGTAAAATCTGTCGTTCTGCCCCTGAGCAAGGCACTGTTTCCCGGGCGCAGAAGACGTGGATGTCGACTAAGGAAGCACCTCTCTGATTCAGACGGGTTGGGTTACATGTGGAAGACACATTTCAGTTGAATGCATTCAGTTGTCCAACTGACTAGGTATCCCCCTTTCCCTTCCCTCTTCCTCTAAATGCTTTAATTGATTTCTGGAGTGAAACAATAGTCAATAGTTAATTACATTAGGCGAGGTGTCGCGCTGCTCTTTTTGTTGTTCTCCCTCATTGTCTCCCTGTTCCTGTTCTTTAACCACAATGCATCCCTTTGATAACATTTGCATATTTAAATTGGATCAGCTCGACTGGGCTGGCCTCTCCCGCCAGATTGGTCGAGTCCCCCCCGCCCTCTACCCCTCCCCCTTCCCCCTCAAGCTGTTACGTTACTGCTAAACGCTCAAGTGGCACTCTGGGAATTCTGAGTAGCCAGGCCATGCTTTCTGCAAGACTAAAACAAAACAGAGAACAAGAAGGCAAGGCCATAATGTTCTGTAGTATTGGCTTAGGCCATCATAGCACCAATGAAGCTATACGACAGTTCATGTCTATTGTCTATGTGGAACTGAAACAGTTCATGAGGCAGCAATAGCCTCCTCCATGTTCCTATCCCTGTGTAATATCTGGGTACATGTTTTCACAATCACATGTCACTCCAATTCGCCGGACAAAACTGTAATCTAACATTTCCTGTTATGATGACGCTCCTTTAATGGAAGCTGTAATGACTCCCCGTGTGTGTGTGCGCGCGTAGCATTGACCTGTGTATAGTAGTGGACTGCATGGTGGTCTTTGTTGTATGGTGTTATATGATGATGTTCAACCCATTGTGACAATAATTACAGAATGTAGTTGATAGGATAACAGAATAAAACAATGGATGTAATGTGCTGTGTTCTACTGAATTTGCATTAGTTATATGGTACAATGGTAGGCTATGTACACTTCCGTTCAAAAGTTTTGGGGTCACTTAGAAATGTCCTTGTTTTTGAAAGAAAAGCAATTTTTTTGTCCATTAAAATAACATGAAATTGATCAAAAATACAGTGTAGACATTGTTAATGTGGTAAATGACTATTGTACCTGGAAACTGATTTATTATGGAATATCTACTTAGGCGTACAGAGGCCCTGTCACGACGTGGCCCTTTCTGGGTATAGATCGTGGCTTCCCCCTCTCTCACTCTCTCCTACATCCAGGTTCTGTTATCTCAGGTTGTAAATTCCTGGTGGAGACTCTCTTCCCCTGGCCACGCAGTATGGAGAGAGAGAGTTTCACAGTAGAACAAAGGACCTTCTACTACATCACATCATTTGAGAACTGTCCGTTTTGTTTCATGTTTGTGATCTCATGAAAGACAATACAGTCACATTACCCTAACTCTGTTTATACAGGTTCCTAAGTTATGAGATTTGCATCTAATTATTGTATAAAATGAATGAGTAAAGATTAAACTATTTGTGAAATGATGTGATGTTAAACCTTTAATGTGAGAGAGTTGTATTCCCTTTAAAGTTTAACTAAGTCATTGGCTCGCCCCCGTGAGCACAGACATGATCTGGCATCATGGAAGAGCCCTTTTCTACTGTTACGAATAAAATCCCCTCCTGAGGAAATCCTTTTCAGACCACGCATACCTTGGTGTAAGCTGAGGTGGCACAGGTTTGAGTACCAAGACTAAGCAAACCCACAGCGTGAGCTCTGATTGCGAATAGTTATTGAATTCCTAACCATATATTGACTACAGTTATTCCCGAATGAATGAGCGTTCATGTGCAAAGGATTAGCATTTCAATTAATATAATTATCAACTGTGTGTGGTGATCCTTTTTTTCTTTCCCGCTCTCTCTCAGTCCACACCCACTTCCCTTTGTCCACCAAGCCATCATATCGGTTTATCC
Source organism: Salvelinus sp. IW2-2015 (assembly GCF_002910315.2). Classification (NCBI taxonomy): domain Eukaryota; kingdom Metazoa; phylum Chordata; class Actinopteri; order Salmoniformes; family Salmonidae; genus Salvelinus; species Salvelinus sp. IW2-2015. The sequence continues at coordinate 8,449,067 of NC_036869.1, forward strand.
CACTAGGGAATCTTCCCTATCCTTGTAACCAATATGTACTGTTTGTTTGTTTATGCATTTCTGTGATTATTTAGTTAGTTAGTAAATAAAGGATTAAGCCAATTGGTGGATGGATGATTTATAGTGAAGGCTGGGTTCGTGCAGATAACCAACAATTTACGACGTTTGGAATGAGACTGACGTGAGGTAAAGAATAATTAATTCATAGAAGAATTGAAAATTATAACTTTGTAATCTGAAGATTTTCCATGGTGCACCGACATCCTAGTTAAATACATTTACATGATTAGTTTAATCACGTAATAATAATTACAGAGAATTGATTTGATAAAATAACAGTCTTCACTTTTAATGATGCCAAAGACACGACAGCCCATTATCAGCAACCATCACTCTTGTGTTCCAATGGCACGTTGTGTTAGCTAATCCAAGTTTATAATTAAAATTTGAAAAGGCTAATTGATCATTAGAAATTAAAGGGGTGCGTACTGGCGGCAGAGAAGTCAGACGCAGGAGAACAAAAACTGTGTTTCCAACGGCGCAGTTTAATAATAAAAACCCACCGGAAAACAGAACAATCAATGAATGGGTACAAAACCCGACGCACACCAGACATAACGTGCACAAGCACTTACAATACCGGACAAGGACATAGGGGGAACAGAGGGTTAAATACACAACATGTAATTGATGTAATTGAAACCAGGTGTGTGTGAAGACAAGACAAATCAAATTGAAAATGAAAGGTGGATCGGCGATGGCTAGAAGACCGGTGACGTCGACCGCCGAACATCGCCCGAACAAGGAGAGGGACCGACTTCAGTAGAAGTCGTGACAAGAAAACCCTTTTGCAATTATGTTAGCACAGCTGAAAATTGTTGTCCTGAGTAAATAAGCAATAAAACTGGCCTTCTTTAGACTAGTTGAGTATCTGGAGCATCAGCATTTGTGGGTTTGATTACAGGCTCAAAATGGCCAGATACAAAGAACTTTCTTCTGAAACTCGTCAGTCTATTCTTGTTCTGAGAAATTAAGGCTATTCCATGCGAGAAATTGCCAAGAAACTGAAGATCTTGTACAACCCGCAAAACACCAGTCTCAAGGTGTCACGCTCGCTATCCTCAAACTCCCTGTCATAAATCGACCAAGGCGCAGCGTGCATGTAGTTCCACATCTTTTAATTAAAGTGAAACCTAAACAAACAAAAAACAAACAGGTAAACAGCAAAGAGCGTGACGCAACCGAGGTGCACACAAACACACACGGAAAATAATAATTACCCACACATTAGGTGGGAAAAAAGGCTACCTAAGTATGATTCTCAATCAGAGACAACGATAGACAGCTGTCCCTGATTGAGAACCACACCCGGCCAAAACATAGAAATACAGAAACCTAGACAACAAAACATAGAATGCCCACCCCACATCACACCCTGACCTAACCAAATAGAGAAATAAAACGGCTCTCTAAGGTCAGGGCGTGACACAAGGTCAACAGTGAAGAGGTGACTCCGGGATGCTGGCCTTCTAGGCAGAGTTGCAAAGAAAAAGCCAGATCTCAGACTGGCCAATAAAAATAAAAGATTAAGATGGGCAAAAGAACACAGATACTGGACAGAGGAACTCTGCCTAGAAGGCCAGCATCCCGGAGTCGCCACTTCACTGTTGACATTGAGACTGGTGTTTTGCGGATACTATTTAATGAAGCTGCCAGTTGAGGACTTGTGAGGCGTCTGTTTCTCAAACTAAACACTCTAATGTACTTGTCCTCTTGCTCAATTGTGCACCGGGGCCTCCCACTCCTCTTTCTATTCTGGTTAGAGCCAGTTTGCGCTGTTCTGTGAAGGGAGTAGTACACAGCATTGTACCAGATCTTCAGTTTCTTGGCAATTTCTCGCATTTAATAGCCTTAATTTCTCAGAACAAGAATAGACTGACGAGTTTCAGAAGAAAGTTCTTTGTTTCTGGCCATTTTGAGCCTGTAATCGAACCCACAAATGCTCCAGATACTCAACTAGTCTAAAGAAGGACAGTTTTATTGCTTCTTTAATCAGAACAACAGTTTTCAGCTGTGCTAACATAATTGCAAAAGGGTTTTCTAATGATCAATTAGCCTTTTAAAATGCTAAACTTGGATTAGCTAACACAACGTGCCATTGGAACACAGGAATGATGGTTGCTGATAATGGGCCTCTGTACGCCTAAGTAGATATTCAATAAAAAATCTGCTGTTTCCAGCTACTATAGTCATTTGCAACATTAACAATGTCTGCACTGTTTTTCTGATCAATATGATGTCATTTTAATGGACAAAAAAATGTGCTTTTCTTTCAAAATCAAGGACATTTCTAAGTGACCCTAAACTTTTGAACGGTAGTGTATATTTTCTCTCTTTCTCTGAGCGTGTGTGTGTGTGTGTGTGTAGCTCTGTGATGAGTGCATGTGGTGTTGTACTGAAAGTCATTATGCCCAACTCTCCTTAGATATCCTCCCATTACACAGCGCTATCTTTCAAATGCTGATTCTCTCCATCCCTCTTTCGCTCTCCCCTCACACCTCTACCCTCTTTAATGTCTCCCTCTCTCCCTGCCCTCTGTGTCATTCTTCCCTCACCTTCTTTTTCGCTGCCTCTATCTATTCCCACTCTCCTTCATCTCTATCTCTCTCTCTCTCTCTCTCTCTAGTGCTTAGCTGTTAATGTATTTGTTGAGACTGCAGAGGCGGCCGGTGTTAGTGATGGCCATGCCACAGGGAGTCTGGTATCGTCTCAGTCTGTCTCTGTCTCTGTGCCCAGCTCTGTTTGTGAGTTTTAAATGAGAGCGGCTGAAGCTGTAATCCACCCAGCTGATTCCTTCTAATCAGGGTTGTGCACAAAACCCTTTAAACCTCTGGTAAGCCCTCTCTGTCTTCCTCCCACTCTCTCTATTTTTCTCAAAATTGTCCCTCGATTCGCTCTCTCTCTCTCTCTCTCTCTCTCTCTTTCTTTCTTTCTTTCTTTCTTTCTCTCTCTCTCTTTCTTTCTTTCTTGGCGCTGCTGTCCGACTTTAGACTGTCGTTGGCTTGAGAGAGTAAGGCCAGAAGTGCAACTAGGTGTTAGGATGGGGGGTGAGGAGACTGTTGGAAGTGCCTGCAGAGGAGGGGAGGATAAGAGGACAACTTCTTAGTTTCTAAACGAAATAAAATTACCAATGTCATCATTCAGACAGCTGTCTGTTGTCATTAATCCCACAAAGCTTGACACAGTATGTTTCTCTGTGTGTGAAGCAGCACTGCACGCATTTGTTTGTCCGTGCATGTGTCTGTGTGTCTGTGTGTGTGTATGAAGCAGTGCTTAGGGAGCAGAGCTGGTGAATAGAGTCCTTCTAGCTCTGGCTTGGCTAATTTGTTGAGCGGCGTGGGCTTCCTGGTTACAGCTATCAGGGGGTGAGATCTCCCTTTATTTACCTAATGGCTGTGAAACTACCACATTGGATGGTAGGCTGGGGAGGAGGAGGAGGAGTGAGGAGGGGGGAGAGGATAAGGGGAATGGGGAGCAGAGGAGTAGGGTGCAGGGGTTGTGGTCAAGGACATTGGGGGAGGGAGTGTTGTCTTGAGCCACTTGGCGATTTCTATTTTGTATTTGTATTTGCCATTGCAGCAGCTACTCTTCCTGGGGTCCGGCAAAACGAAGGCAGTTATACAATTTTAAAAACATTACAATACATTCAGTACAGAATTATCAACACACTAGTGTGTGCCCTCAGGCCTCTATTCTACTAACACATATCTACAACACCAAATCCATGTGTACTGTGTGCCTCCCATAGTCTGTTTTGGTCTTGGGACTGTGTTTTCCTGTCTATTCTAACATATTTATTGTTCAAATTTTGCTGTAGTTTTAGATCATGAAGTAGAAACATTATGATTATGATGTTGGATATGTTTTCCTGTCTTTATGTGAGCTGCATTATGGCTAGAATGAGTTACAGTATGTCTGTTATATTGTCAGATTAATTTACCAGCCTCCTTCTATAGGGAGTCACATTTATAGCCTGGTTTCATTGAGTGACCTGTTCCTCTCCTGTGTATGATAAATGGAAACCCAGGAGTGTGTGTGCGTGTAAGTGTGTGTGTGTGTGTGTGTTGTGTGTGTGTGTTGTGTGTGTGTGTGTGTGGTGTGTGTGTGTGTGTGTGTGTGTGTGTGTGTGTGTGTGTGTGGTGTGTGTGTGTGTGTGTGTGTGTGTGTGTGTGTGTGGTGTGTGTGTGTGTGTGTGGTGTGTGTTACAGATTGTAGGATCTTAATTTGATTACTCCTTTTTTGCTTGGAATTTGCAAACTTGTAGTGTACCTGATTTTTTTTTAAAGGCTTTTAAAGTTTGTAATTACACTTAGAAATTTCAGATAGATTTTCCCTAACGAAAAATGTACCAACCCCTACAAAAATAATTCACATTCCCTGTTGCCGCAGGATTATATTCCTGTTGAAGCGAACTGGCTCAAATTAAGATCCTACTTCTGTATGTGGCGTACGTGTGTGTGTGTGTGTGTGTGTGTGTGTGTGTGTGTGTGTGTGTGTGTGTGTGTTGGTGTGTGTGTGTGCACTGCAGGATGTTGGGTCTCTGGCTTGAATATCATACAAGGTCAAACCCAGCTGACATCAAAAATCATGTTTATTTTACTATGACTCATTCAGATGCTCTTTATCCTCCCTCTGTACTGTTTTCAGAGTTCTATCCCCTCTCTCTTACACACACACACACACACACACACACACACACACACACACACACACACACACACACACACACACACACACACACACACACACACACACACACACACACACACACACACACACACACACACACACACACACACACACCCATCTCCCCACCCTCTGTCCAGCTGCCTGCCTCCACTGATGGGAGCATAGAGCACTAACTAAAAAAATAAGGGTATGGAAGTATGATCAAGACAGAGAGAGGGAAGAGCCACAGAGGAGAGAGGAGGCAAGTTCGATGGAGAGCAAGAGAGGGAGGCAAGTGAGTGAGTGATAGAGCGAGAGAGAGAGAGAAGGAGGAGAGAGAGGGAGGTGCTGCATCAGCTCGGCACACACAGGACGCAGCAACATCAGCAGCCTCTCTAGAGGTCTATTGTTCCCTGTTTTCATTACGGACAGAACCCTCGTTGTCCCTCGCGGACCTAGCCACCACAGAGAGAGAGCGAGAGAGAGAGAGAGGAGGAGAACCCTTCATTCACCAGGATTACTTCTTCTTAAGGGAACGGACGGAACACCCTCGTTGTGAGAAAGGACAAAAGCACATGGAGCAGAGTACACTTCGCGCTGCGTTGGCCGCCTCCTCAGCGTGTTTTTCTGTCTCCGTTGTGTGCCTCTCCACTCTTTTTCTATTTGGTTTCTGTTATTGTGTGATACTATCCCCACGGTCCCCCTTCGAGAGCCATGGGGTTGCCCGGTGGAGTGAAGGGGATGCTGGGTGTGTGGAGGGAGTTACTTCCCTCTCAACTGGAGGCTGTGCTGGTCCTCTTCTGGATCTCTGGAAGCCACAGAGGCACAAACTGCAGCCGACACCAAACCAACTGTCTACGTCTGGCAAACATGTAATGCTGCTACAACTCCTTGCTGTTCATTCATTCGGTCACCATGCTGAAAATAGAAGAGTGTCGAGAAAGATATCATCCTCTGTTACTAGATGTACAGTGCAGCAGACGACTCGGTCGTCGTCTGTCGTCGTGGCTGTCTGTCTGTCTGTCTGTCTGTCTGTCTGTCTGTCTGTCTGTCTGTCTGTCTGTCTGTCTGTCTGTCTGTCTGTCTGTCTGTCTGTCTGTCTGTCTGTCTGTCTTACTCTTGAGTGGTAGACTGGAATATCTTTATGAAATATTGATTTGAAGATGTTTGTTGATGTTGAGTGGTGGTGATTGTTTATCGTGGAAGGGCTTGAGAGTGTTATTGTATACTGTACTATATAACTGTACTGCTGGTACCTACTTGTACCTATTCAATCTGCTTGTCTGAGTCCCAAATAGCCCTGGTCAAAAGTGGTGCACAAAGCCTTGTATTTTTGTTGTCTATGTTTTCTTGTTGCCTTTGCTTACTGCTTTGGGGGATACAGTTTAGACTCTGACCACCGAATCAAGAGCATTTGAGAAGAATTGGGCATGTTTTTAGAATGAAAAGAAACAAAGGTACAACTCCCTTAAGCCGGATTCACACCTGCTGTTTGCAGAATAGAGAGGAAATAAAAAAGGCTGCATGTGTCAAGAGGTTTAAGGCATTGGAGATCCTTTTGCCATATTGTGGTATGTGAACATATTTACTGCAGTCCCTGAGGTGAATCCCCAGCCTACTCTGGCTGTTGCGGAGGAGAGGACTCGAGATTGTGGGACTATGCTTTTTCCCATTCACTCCCATTCACAAGGCTCACAGTGGCAGCTGGTACTGCTCCAACCGCTACAAACCGTTATTGGACACATTTATCACAATCTGACACATGCAGTTGACGAGTTGCATTACCGGTGGGGTGGTGGATGCTGACGCTGTGTGCATAGGTTCCCTTATGAACATGTGTTTGAACTATGAACCTGCATGTTGCAAACGAGTGAGCTGAACATTAGAATAATGTTGATGACCAATACATGTTCATACATTTTTATTTTGCTCCATATGAGCAGTTGTATATTTGCAGAAACATAATTTATTGTTTCTGTGTTATAAGGTACATTATATATACAAAAGTAAGTGGACACGCCTTCAAATTAGTGGATTCGGCTATTTCAGCCACACTCATTGCTGACAGGTGTATAAAGTCGAGCACACAGCCAAGCAATCTCCATAGACAAACATTGGCAGTAGAATGGCCTTACTCAAGAGTGACTTTCAACATGCCACCTTTCCAACAAGTCAGTTCATCAAATGTCTGCCCTGCTAGAGCTGCCCCTGTCAACTGTAAGTGCTGTTATTGTGAAATAGAAACGTCTAGGAGCAACAACGGCTCAGCCGCGAAGTAGTTGGCCACACAAGCTCACGAAATGGGTGCTAAAGCACGTAGCACGTAAAAATCGCCTGTCCTCGGTTGCAACACTCACTACCCAGTTCCAATCTGCCTCTGGAAGCAACGTCAGCACAATAACTGTTCGTCAGGAGCTTCATGAAATGGGTTTCCAAGGCCGAACAGCCGCACACAAAGCTAAGATCACCATGCGCAATGCCAAGCGTCGGCTGGAGTGGTGTAAAGCTCGCTGCCATTGGACTCTGGAGCAGTGGAAACACGTTCTCTGGAGTGATGTTTCACCATCTGGCAGTCCGACGGACGAATCTGTCCCAATGCATAGTGCCAACTGTACAGTTTGGTGGAGGAGGAATAATGATCTGGGGCTATTTTTCATCCCTTAGTTACATTGAAAATAAATCTTAACACTACAGCATACAATGACATTCTTGACGATTCTGTGCTTCCAACTTTGTGGCAACAGTTTGGGGAAGGCCCTTTCCTGTTTCAGCATGACAATGCCCCTGTGCACAAAGTGAGGTCCATACAGAAATTATTTGTTGAGATCGGTGTGTAAGAATTTGACTAGCCTACACAGAGTCCTGACCTCAACCTCATCAAACACCTTTGGGATGAATTGGAATGTCGACTGCAAGCCAGGCCTAATCGCCCAACATCAGTGCCCGACCTCACTAATGCTTTGTGACTGAATGGAAGCAAAGGGGGATGGGGAGTGATGGGGAAGTGGGAGTAAAGGCGATGGGGAGGGGACCGATGGATGTTGGATGGGAAGGGCATAGAAGGGGGAAGGAAAGAAGGGGAAGGGGGAGATAAGAGGGTGATGGGGGAAGGGGATGGATGAATGCTTGTATGCTGACCCTGTGGAACAGGATGGGTCCTTGGGATACGCTGGGAAAGATCAATGTCCTATTAGACTGCTGTCTCACCAGGAGATGCCTCTCTCTCTCTCTCTCTCTCTCTCTCTCTCTCTCTCTCTCTCTCTCTCTCTCTCTCTCTCTCTCTCTCTCTCCCCTTCACAACTCCCCCCTTTCTCTCCCTGCCACCATCTCCCCTCCCCCTCTCTGTTTTTAATTAATTGTGTCACGATACTGAAATGCACCGCATTTGTTTCATATTGGCCTGTATTATTTCAGTGTACAGTGTGCTACTGTTAGAGAGATCTGCAACTTCCACAGTACCCTAACATTCTGCATTGTGATGCTAGTTCGTCTTGCTAGTGTGGATGGATGTGGCAGTATTCAGAAATGCGATGGATTTCTCCGGGGAGGTTTTTATATTCCTGTATTGTAGCGGTCTTCAGTGTGTTATTGTTTTGGAGACCGTGTTGAGAGATCTGCATTGACGTGGCATGTTGATGAGGTCTCGGGGGTCTCTTGGTGACCCGTTCTGCCCCTGACGTCCAACACAATTACACTGTTTTGTCCAACCTCAGCACATCTGTCTGGTGGTGTGTGGGATTGTAGACTATGGATTGGAGGCTCATCTGGACCCAACCTGATTTATAAAGAAAGGGGTTGGGTTGCGAGCAATAGATATTCCTCAGTGATTTTTTCTCTCAATGACAGTACATAGATTTACAGTATATCTGTGCAGAGATACATGGAGGAGAGATGTTTTGGGGAGAAGAGAGGGGAGGGGTGGATTCCTATATTTCCCAGAGGAGGAAGATATCCATGGGGATGATATGTTAAAGGAAGGAGGAGAGAGGTTCTCCTGAGTGCAGTATTCCTGGCGTCCCTGGCATCGCATGGAGAGGGAAGACCTCAAGGGAGAAGGAAAAATCTCCATGAATGTGTGAATGCGCTGAGAGATTTTGAGAATTTATTCCACCTAATTAGTGCATCCAAGCTGCAAAAGCAAACAATTTGACACCAATAGCATCTGTTATATTAGTTAGCAGTAAGGTGTGTCTTTCTTGCCTTGTGTTTCCATGTTTGTTTTAGCCATACCTTTGGGGTCTATCACATCCTGTTTTGCACATGCCTGGGGTACGTCCCAATCATCTCTCCATCTTCCTGCTCGTTCACTACTCCCAACAAATTTTAAAATCATTTGATTGGTGATGGCATGGGCTAGAGGAAGTTTCTATATAGCAGTAATTTCCTTTCAAATCCAGGAAGGGAAGTGAACAAGTGCACATTTAAGGAGGAAGAAGAGATAATTGTCATGCACTCCTGGTAGTAATTGACAGGGTAGTTCCATAGCTGTCTGCTCCTCTTTGGGGCTTTAGAAAGACCGTAGTAAATGGAGGCTGTTCTATTGAATCCTACAAAGAGTCTGTCTACAACCGCCCGCCAGCCATCACCACTTCATCCTCAGAGATGGACACTTGGTCGTTCTATTGTCCCCAGCGTGGCAGTGCTAAGGCTTCTGTGACAGATGCTGTACTGTCTTCTGTCCACAGAGAAACACAATGGAATCCCTTTACCTCTCAGTCCTTTGTTCCTGCTCCTCCTCCTCCTCCTCCTCCTCTTCCACCTCCAATGGAACAACTGCCTAGTGCCTACCCCCACCCCCTCACGCACACACACATGCACAGATGCACAAACACACGCATGCGCACACACACAGCCCTCTCTCTGAGGCCTGACCTCTGACCTCTGAGCTAGGAGGGGTCTCGTGAGGGCATCGCTAAGAAAGGAGGGCCGGGATGCTGCAGCTTCTACAGGCCAAGTGTCAAGTACTTAATTCAAGCATTTCCACTTGGCTGGTAGCCTGTTCCTATGTGTTTGTGTGTGTGTGCGTGCATGTGTGTATGTTTACATGTCTACAGAAAGCCTACTGGAGAGCACTCGACCCGTCCTTGTGTTCCATTGTGTGAAGCAGCCTACCATTAACAGGAAGCATGCAGCTCTCAAAAGAAAACATAGGCACATTCACAAATGATTAAAGCCGTTTGTTGTTCACAATTACACTCAAACATCAGATTGCATTGTGCTAAAGAGCTGGAGGAGCATTATGCTATCAGGGTGTAGATGGAAGGGGATGAAATGGGTTGCTTCCCCAATGACACCCTATTCCCTATCTAGTGCACTACTGTTAATGCACTATAAAGTGAATATGGTGTAATTTGGGACACAGCCCCTCACGTCTCCCTAGGATTCATCAAGTGCCAAATTGCTGCTATTATTTTGGCGGGTTTAGCAGAAGAGTCCAGCTGTTCAGCTCTAGCATGGCTGCTCGCCCCAGGTGGAGGATGGACTGAGACACACACACACATTCACAGACAATTAGGCATGCAGACCGTCCTCTAAGCTCAACAGCTTTTGTCTTTGTCTCCCCTTTCCTCTGTCTCAGTTTCTTTCTGTCTCTGTCACTCGCTCTCTCTCTTTCAAAGCTGAGAGTCCTTCTGCTTTCTAAGTGTAGCTGTCTGCTCCTCTGGCATTGCCGTATTCATGCTTTAATTTCTCCTTCTCTCCTGACAACCGAGGAAGTATTCCTAATCAGTAGCTTTGAATATTCACGCTGGTAGACAAAAGGAGAGAGACAGTGTGACAGTGAGATTCGACTTACACACACCTCCAGTCTAGCGCTTTCTTTCTAAGACACACACACATAGACCTACAGAGAGAGATTCAAAGACACACTTGCACCCATACACGCACCAACCTAACACATACACTGCCATCCCATCCTAGCCAATCCCAGTGTGTAGTACCGTGCATGCTCTACCGAAGCCTCATTACTCTGTGTGTGTGTGTGTGGTGTTGTGTGTGTGTGTGTGTGTGTGTTGTGTGTTGTGTGTGTGGGTGTGTGTGTTGTGTGTGTGTGTGTGTGGTGTGTGGTGTGTGTGTGTGTGTTGTGTGTTGTTGTGTGTGTGTGTGTTGTGTGTGTGTGTGTGTACTAGTAGTGGGTGGTTGTTGTGTGTTTGGATCTGTCACCACTACACCTACAGGCCCTGGACACGGGGAGGCTAAGTAATTACATGGAGTTGGTTCGATCCTGCTGTTACTGCTGGCTGTGGCCACTGTGTGTGTTTGTGTGTGTGTGTGACAGGGGGCCGGGTCAGGGCCAGTTTAACACGACAAGCCCATCAGTCGCTCATAGCACGGTACCTGTCAGCTTGCAATGGCAGCTGGGTAATTACAAGCTGTAGCAATTATAGAGGTGAGGTCACGGGGATGAAGACGTGCAAATGAAAAGAGAAATGCCTGCAGACTGTTGTATGCACTGTGATAACATATGGCAATAACCAACATGAGCATACAACTGTGCAGTTCATATATTTTCCTTGTGACATATTTAGTACCTTACACTGTGTACGCTTCTTCTGAATAATCCAACAAGCACGCAAATACATTGACTGTTAATGGACTCCTTCCAAATAGGTCTGTGTGTTGGACAGGACAGCCGTGACTGTTATCCAACTGTAAATGTGTGGTCCACTGTAACGCCGCTAACCAGCTTACCATGCTTAATAAGGTAGGAACCATCCATTCCCTAAAGGCCCCTGGGACAAATCGGTTCCGTCCTGGCCACTCACGTTCCCTCCAGGGGCTGGTTAGCTGAGCTAAAACGTGCTGCTTGACTCTGCTAATCACTAAGCTTAGCTAAGGAAACTGCTTTAAACCAACACCTGAGCAATCTGCCTCCGCTCACTATGTTCTCCTTTCAGCGGCTAGCTAGCTAGGTAGCGCTCCTCACTCTGTGCTCTAAAGTTTAGCTATAAGTAGCTAGCTAGCAGTCCTCTCTCTGTGTTCTAATCTCACAGGCTATCTAGCTAGCTTTGAGAGGATACCTCCTGCCTGTTCTCCTTAGAGGCTTGGTAGCTAGCTAGCCCTCCTTTCTTTGTACTGTACTCTCAGAGGCTAGCTAGCTAACCCTGCTTTGACATATGATCATAGAGCTGAGCCCTGTAGTTCTGTACACAAACCCACTGCTCTCTAATGCATTGTATGTTTTCCCAGAGCTACACACACACATGGCGCACACAGGCTGAGAGGAGATGATATGATGTCTGTAATGAATTAATCATCTTAAGAGGGTGTAGATGGAGGAAGGAAAGGTCTGCTACAGTAGGTGGAGAGGAGGCTGCATAAGTGACTGCGGTAGCTCTGTTGTACTAGCATTAGCACAAACACATATACCCGGTCACACACCCACACGCACACATACACACACACACATACACACACAGTATGCATTCTTGGCCAGAGGAGTGTGTGTTGTGTGATATATACTGAACAAAAATATAAAACAATTCTAAGATTTTACTGAGTTACAGTTCAAATAAGGAAATCTGTTAATTGAAATAAATTCATTAGGCCCTAATCTTTGGATTTCACATGACTGGGAATACAGTTATGCACCTGCTGGTCACAGATACCTTAAAAAAAGGTAGGGGTGTGGATCAGAATACCAGTCAGTATCTGGTGTGACCACCATTTGTCTCACGCAGCGTGACACATCTTCTTCGCATTGAGTTGATCAGGCTGTGGATTGTGAMCTGTGGAATGTTGTCCCACTCCTCTTCAATAGCTGTGCGAAGCTGCTGGATAATGGCGGGAACTGAAACACGCTGTCGTACACGTTGATCCAGAACATCCCAAACATGCTCAATGGGTGACATGTCTTGTGAGTATTCAGGCCATGGAAGAACTAGGACATTTTCAGCTTCCAGGAATTGTGTACAGATCCTTGAGACATGGTGCATTATCATGCTGAAACACGAGGTGATGACGGTGGATGAATGGCACGACAATGGGCCTCATGATCTCGTCATGGTATCTCTGTGCATTCAAATTGTTATCGATAAAATGCAATTGTGTTTGTTGTCCGTACCTTATGCCTGCCCATCCCATAACCCCACCACCACCATGGGGTACTCTGTTCACAACGTTGACATCAGCAAACCACTCGCCCACACGACGCCATACACGCTGTCTTCCATCTGCCAGGTACAGTTGAAACCGGGATTCATCTGTGAAGAGCACACTTCTCCAGTGTGCCAGTGGCCTTTGACGGTGAGCATTTGCCCATTGAAGTCACTGACAACTCCGAACTGCAGTCAGGTCAACACCCTAATGAGGACGACGAGCACGCAGATGAGATTCCCTTAGTTAATGACAATTTGTGCAGAAATTCTTTGGTTGTGCAAACCCACAGTTCCATCATCTGTCCGGTTGGCTGGTCTCAGACAATCCCATAGGTGAAGAAGCCGGAAGTGGAGGGCCTGGGCTGGCATGGTTACACGTGGTCTGCGGTTGTGAGGCCGGCTGGACGTACTGCCAAATTCTCTAAAACGACATTGGAGGCAGCTTATGGTAGAGAAATTAACATTAAATTATCTGTCAACAACTCTGGTGGACATTCCTGCAGCCAATTCTGACAGCCAATTTCTGCAGCCAATTGCACACTCCTTCAAAATTTGAGTCATCTGTGGCATTGTGTTGTGTGACAAAGCTGCACATTTTAAAGTGGCCTTTTATTGTCCCCAGCACAAGCTGCACCTGTGTAATGATCATGCTTTTTAATCAGCTTCTTGATATGCCACGCTTATTAGGTGGATGGAGAAATGCTCACTAACAGGGATATAAACAAATTTGTGAACAAAATTTGAGCGAAATAAGCTTTTTGTGAGAATGGAACATTTCTTTAACTTCAGCTCATGAAACATGGGACCAACACTTTATATGCTACATTTATATTTTTGTTCAGTATACATGGAGTACAGGGGTGCATAGAAGATAAGCTGACACAGGCAATAGGCTCACCTCTGGCAGTCAAGTCAATGCAGCAGGATGAGCGAGAGAGAGAGAGAGTGTGATGAGAGAGAGAGGGATATATTGAGAAATAGAGAGAGAGGGATAGATTTGGAAAAATGAGATAGGGATAGATTGAGAAAGAGAGAGAGAGATGACTAGTTAAAGAGGTAGATGGGTTTAAGCCAGAGTAAATAGGCCAGATTTACATAAGGCATAAGGACCTGACTGGAGGTAAACAATCTGTCCTGTGTTTATATCATCATCCACACTGGCCTCCTCTGTGCCAGCTAACATCCTACAAACCCCTTAACACCTACAAAACCCTTTAAACGCCCCTTAAACACATTAACAGCTGCTTATTACTACATTATTCATGATAGTGAAACATAGGGAGCTCATTCCTCTCAGGAAATAAAGCCCAGTCGCCGGTAGCAAGACACCTCCAGCTTTACAAGGACCTAAGGAAGTCCGCCAAGTCACAACATGACTGGTAGTGGAAGTGGTGGGGAATTTGGATCAGGGTCAAAGAGACACACTTTCCCATTACTAAATTATGCACCCAAAGCCTCAGAGATCTGAGTTGAAGAACGAGGAAAGTTCTTTCCCCTGTAACTATTCCCGAGGTTGTTGCTGTAAATGAGAATGTGTTCTCAGTCAACTTACCTGGTAAAATAAGGGTAAAATATTTATTTTTTTATACATGACCTGTTTTATGAATGAGAGGTTAAACCAAGGTCCTCAGTGAAGTAGTAAAATATAAGATGTGTGCATGCGTACACACACACACAAACACACACACACACACACACACTTCCTATCTGTCTCTGTAAATCTCTCCATCCAATCAAGTAAGATGACATTAGCTAATTGAGATCTTGATCCCATCTCCGGTTAGATGTACAATACCAGTCACAAGTTTGGACACACCTACTCATTCAAAGGTTTTACTTTATTTGTACTATTTTCTACATTGTAGAATAATAGTGACGACATGAAATAACACATATGGAATCATGTAGTAACCAAAAAAGTATTGTTGAACAAATCAAAAATATTTAATATTTTAGATTGGTATTGGTATTCTCTCAACCAGCTTCACCTGGAATGCTTTTCTAACAGTATTGAAGGAGTTCCCACATATGTTGAGCACTTGTTGGCCACTTTTCCTTGTTGGCTGCTTTTCCTTCACTCTGCGGTCCAACTCATCCCAAACCATCTCAATTGGGTTGAGGTTGGGTGATTGTGGAGGCCAGGTCATCTGATGCAGCACTCCATCACTCTCCTTCTTGGTCAAATAGCCCCTTCACAGCCTGGAGGTGTCATTGACCAGTTGAAAAAAAAATTATGGTCCCACTAAGCGCAAACCAGATGGGATGGCGTATCGCTGCACAATGCTGTGGTAGCCATGCTGGTTAAGTGTGCCTTGAATTCTAAATAAATCAGACAGTGCCACCAGCAAAGCACCCCCATCACCATCACACCATCACACCTCCTCCTCCATGCTTCACGGTGGGAACCACATATGCAGAGATCATCCGTTCATCTATTCTGCGTTTCACAAAGACACTGCGGTTGGAACCAATAATCTCAAATTTGGACTCATCAGACCAAAGAACAGATTTCCACTGGTCTAATGTGCGTTGCTTGTGTTTCTTGGTCCAAGCAAGTCTCTTCTTCTTATTGGCGTCCTTTAGTAGAAGTTTCTTTGCAGCAATTCGATCATGAAGGCCTGACTCAATCATTCTCCTCTGAACAGTTGATGTTGAGATGTGTCTGTTACTTGAACTCTGTGAAGCATTTATTTGGTCTGCAATCTCTGAGGCTGGTAACTCTAATGAACTTAACCTCTGCAGAAGAGGTAAATCTGGGTCTTCCTTTCCTGTGGTGTTCATCATGAGATTTCATCATAGCGCTTGATGGTTTTTGCAACTGCACTTGAAGAAACTTTAAAAGTTCTTGAAATGTCTTAAAGTAATGATGGACTGTCATTTATCTTTGCTTATTTGAGCTGTTCTTGCCATAATATGGGCTATCTTCTGTATACCACCACTACCTTGTCACAACACAACAGATTAGCTCAAACACATTAAGCTGGAAAGAAATTCCACAAATGAACTTTTAACAAGGCAGACCTGTTAATTTAAATGCATTCCAGGTGACTACTTCATGAAGTTGGTTGAGAGAATGCCAAGAGTGTGCAAAGCTGTCATCAAGGCAAAGGGTGGCTATTGGAAGAATCTCAAATATGAAATAAATGTTGATTTGTTTAACACTTATTTGGTTACTAATTGATTCTATATGTGTTATTTCATAGTTTTGATCTCTTCACTACTATTCTACAATGTAGAAAATAGTAAAAATAAAGAAAACCCCTGGAATGAATAGGTGTGTCCAAACTGTTGACTGATTATCCAGTCTACTGAAACAGCAGACGGTTCTATTGACGTGGATGGCTCTTTATACAGTCACATAAATTGTGTAACTTTTAACCCTTAGTTAAACAAACTTAGCTATAAAAGAACAAAGGACATGTCAAAGCCGATCACTGATGACTAAATGTTGTCTATCCCATTACAAGCTTTCTGTTGTCTATCCCATCAGTTTGCTGTTCTGCAGCAGGTGTGGATGGGGTCAGCAGGGTAGTAGAGCTTACTTAAGCCGTGATAACTGGTGCCACATGGAGTTGGCAGGAGACCAGCAGACCCATCCAGATCAGTGTCAAAGAGTTCCCAGGGATTGTGTGTGTGTGTGTATTTGTGTGTATGTGTGTGTGTTTGCACAGTAGTGTGTTTGTGGCCAGTCTTTTTCCGTGACCTCGATTCTCTAAGTTTGGCAGTAGGATTGGCGACGTCTCTTCTCATCCACCAATTTATTTCCTTATACAGAGTACATTTTATCTATTTTGTTCCCAAAGTGTGTTCTAGATTGGTTTTCTGGGATCCTTGGGACGTCCCTACCCTAACCTTAAGCCCTACCCTAAACCTAACCATAACCATAACCACAACCCTTACCTAACCCTAACCTTAACCCATACCTTAACCATTTAACATTTCAACTTCAATGGTTATGTCAGAGTTGGGATGTCCCACGGATCCAGTCTAGCAAGGACCGTTCCAGATTATGGGGTTGGACAGATCTACATCCTGTGACCTTTGGCCTTCTTCCTGCTTTAAAACATTGACACATGATTGTGTTCAGGGAGGTGAAATGTACAGAATGTCACAGATAGTAATGTACTGTATAGGGCTAACACGATTAACTATTGTCTGTGACGGGATATATTTATCTCTGATTACCCTGTAATGTTACACCTTCCTGAATAAGCTCCAGCTCTTCACTAAGGCCACCTATTAGCACCAAGCCAACATCTACGGTAGGCTAGAATATCCCACGTCACTAGACATGTACATAGGACACATAATGCATCATTAATATGCTTTATGCCAATTGGAGGAGTCACATAACATGTATGCCACTTAGCAGCCACGTCTATCCATACATTTTAATGTGTAGGCTATATCATCTCTGCGGGATCCTTGTTGCTATGCAGAGAGAGGAGCAGAGTGAAGTGTTTGCTGATTTGACTATGGAGGCAGAGAGGAAGAAATCAGAACAGTCGGTCACATCCCCTCTAGAGGTGGAAGGAAATGCAGGCAGACAGTACATTGATTTCTTATGTTACGTGTATCCAATGTGGGAAACTTCACAACTCTGTCGATGTGTGGGAGCTACACACTCACACATGCACACAACCTTATCACAGGCACTGCACATTCCCAGTCTGTTCAATCTAGCTTTCATTAGCACACACCCAGAGCCCGAGTAGAAGTGCACCATTCCTATCTTTTTCTTCCACATAGTATCCCTGCCTATTGATTTTCAGACACATGTTCTTGGAATAGTATTCTTGGCTTAGACATGGCTCAATGGTCCACTGCTTACAGAGTATTTCCTCAATAGAAGAACCATAATCTATAATTAAAGCTCCCTCCACCCTCTTCTTCCTTGTCACCCAGCCCCCTACAGGTGTTTCCATTAGCCAGACGATATGAAAAAGATCCTTCACACTGGATGAAGGCAGGTTTAAACTTAAACAGAAACTTTGGGGAAGAAGGAGGGATTCCATCCATGTCATTTTTCATGGGTTTTCATGAGTTACAAGAGCAGGCCGATTCACGCAACGGCACTATGGATTAATTTCCCCTCTTTGACACAGGCATGCTCAGGAAAGTGATATCACAACTTAAGCCTTCTACCTGCCTTCTCGATCCTATTCCCACCACCTTCTTCAAAACAGTTTTTAATTGCATATCTAAATAAGTGCAGGCTATTGTTAATCACGCTCTGTTCACAGGCACCTTCCACACTGCACTAAAAACTGTTATGGTGAAACCCCTTATGAAGAAAAGACATCTAGATTCTTCAACTCTTAGCAGTTTTCGGCCAATCTCCAACCTTCCATTCTGAAGCAGAATTCTGGAGAAAATGGTGTTCAAACAGCTAAAATATTTCTTAAATGCCAACAGTATTTTAGAAAAATGTCAATCTGGTTTTCGTGCCCACCACAGCACAGAGACAGCCTTAGTTAAAGTGATATATGATCTTAGAGCTAACAAAGATGCTAAATAGCTAGTTCCACAAGGTTCGATTTTGGGTCTGGTACTGTTCAGTTTATATATGTTACCCATTGGCAGCGTTATCAGAAAGCACAGCAGTGATTTTCACTGCTACGCAGACGATACACAACTTTACATTTCTGTGTCACCAGAGGATTTTAGCTCCACAGATAAATGATTAGACTGTATTAGTGATCTAAATACTACGATGGCACACAACTTCCTCCAGCTAAATCAAGACAAGACCAAGGAACTTATTGTTGGAGCCAAAGCACAGAGAAGACAATCTAGCCGTACATTTTAATTCACGGGCAATAAAGATAAAACACCAGGTAACAACGTAGGTGTTATTTTAGATTCTGAACTACGTTTCAAATCACATTTTAGGAATGTGACCAAAATAGTTTTTTCCACCTGAGGAACATTGCCAAGGTGCGGCTGTTTCTCTCTCAAGCTGATACAGAGAGACTCATACATATTACAAGCAGGCTTGACTACTGTATTGGTCTCCTTTCTGCTCAACCCAAGAAAGCCATTGGTCAACTGCAAAACATACAGAATGCTGCAGCACGGGTACTGGCCAAGAACAGACGGAGAGCACACATTACACCGGTTTTAATGTCTCCGCAATGGCTGCCTGTGAGTTTCAGAATATATTTTAAGATTCTTCTATTGGTTTTTAAATCAATGCACGATTGTGCATCCAAATACATGTCAGGCATACTTTTAAGTTATGTACCCAGTAGAACCTGAGGGGGGCTGAAACTGTGGACATATTTAAAAGATCTTAAAACACATCTCTTGAGCTTTGCTTTTCCTCAGGGTGCCTTTTAGTTGTTCTGTTTGTCATTCTTTTGTTTGCTGTGTAGTAAATATTTCAGCTTTTATTTCGTTTTTATTCATTTTTTCCTGTAAAGCACATTGTGTTGAATTCCATGTCTGAAATGTTCTGTATAAATAAAGCTTGATTTGATGATTTGATTTGATTCATCATAGTTATGATAGCCACTGAACCGTGGTCCCCGAAGGAACACTCCCCATATCATCCTCCTCTACCAACAATGCACCATTACCCACAACCCACCACACACCACCTCCTGGCTCATCAGCTCCAGGATGTAGGGAACCCTGGTCGAGCTCTCAGTGTCTGATGGTCTCCGGGGATGGTAAAAAGAAAGACAGCGAGAGAGAAAGAGAGAGAGGGTGGTGGGTGGGAGGGATTGTGGGAAATACTAGACAGCTATTTATCACCTACAGTCAATATAATAACTTCCTCTTCACCTTCCTCCTATAGTGTAGGTATCATGTAGAGAACCTAGAACCATACTGCATGGTATCCAGGATACTGTATTATACTGCATATTGTTTGTTTAGTACTGCAGAGCTGGCTTCTTGCAGAGTAGGTGGACCTAGATAAGTGAACACCATGTATTGCAGTCATGCATTATGGTGGTGTTAGGCAACATGAATGGTTATGTATGAGGTTTGATAATCCCCCCAGACTCTGGGCTGCTGGCCTGGAAGGGACACAACCATGGCCTGCTTATCCTGCATAAAGCAACGTTTGTTGTTGTCTCAAAATCTCACATGTGATCAGTCAGACACACATTCAATGCACAGAAACGCATACAAATGCCATACACTCAGATTCTCACATACACTCACACACACATCCACATTCAGTGAGGGAGTGATAGCGAGAAATAGATTGGGTGAGGGAGGGAGGGAGGGAGGGAGGGAGAGAGGGAGCGTTTGTATAATACATCTATGTGGCATGGCTTATCTCCCGCTAAGACGGGGTCATTACTGATCTAGGGATGCTGCAGCGGCCTGGATGGATTATAGATTACAGTTGATTCATAAACTTTATTTAAAAATATCATAAAAGGATTAGGAGGTTTACACTATATGCACCGTCTTTATTTTATACATATAGCATTCCACTATATGTTTATTTGTATATACATAGCTTTGATGATATGGATAGTGTTCGAATTGAAAAGGCCTATTGATAAAAATAAAACCATATCAAAACAGATATCCATTGGAAACTAAATGGTTGAAATGATCCAGGGGCCAGTGCACTGCAGCTGACCCTCTGCTCCTCCCAGGCCTCCATCATCTCCTCGTCCTTTCTGTTTCCTCCTGTAGTCTTGGTTGGATCAATCCAGAATAGGAGTTGAAGGCCAATGGACGCCCTGGTTCCAATATGTCACAATAATTAAGAGTGGAGTCAGTGGACACTGCATCTCATTCTTCCCCCTCTCTCTCCCTTCCATTCCCCAGTACAGTTCTTCTAATACCAGCGCCTGGCATTAGGGAGTGGCCTAATATAACATGGCATCCTATCATAAGCTAACATGCCGATCGTAGCGTCCCGTCACTATCACCAACACCATTGCCCTATTCCTCCTCATCATCTTCCTCCATTGACCTCCTTTCCAGTCGACTTCCCCACTTCCTGACTGGCAACTAATTCCCTCTGCTGATGTTGCCTACGTGTCTCCATGTTATTGTGGGATGCTCTTCAGACACTAAAGGGAAAGTTACTTCAGTCAAAAACCTAAGGCAGATTCCATTCTGTCTTGAGTGTATCCGAGGTCTGAGAAGGCTGTGTGTGTGTGTGTGTGTGTTGTGGTGTGTGTGTGTGTTTGTGTGTGTGTGTGTGTGTGTGTTGTGGTGTGTGTCCTGGTCTGTCTGTGAGCATGCCTTGCTGACAATTCCCAGTGAATGTGATGGGCACCCACGACTAGAGTATAATAAAACTGTCTCCATGATTGTCCATGCACAGGGCGGTCACCCGCGGCAATGCCAGTCCTGCTCTCAATTATGGATACTAATTCGTCTTGCCATTGTCTGTTGCAGGACCGACGGCCAATACATTGGTGTTATAGCTCTGTGTGTTGTGTACTGTGTGTGTCAGGTATTATCCCAACTGGCCAGTCCCATTACTGTCGAATATGTGTTAAATAAATGTCCACGGGTCTGAAGTACACGTGCTTTCCAATAGCTGCAATTTGTGTTGCCACTTGAATGGTCTAAATGGTGGCTAAACATGACAAGCTGGAATTGGCTAACCGTTAGTTCTGTCTTCGTAGTGTCATGTGGCCGTCAAACCAAAGGGCAATGGATGACCGCTTCTGTTGGTTCTTATTGTGTTGTGGGATGCCATGCTCTTTATACAGTACTCCGGGCAAGGGCTTGACAACTAAAATGATATGGTCAAGATTCCAAGATCTGTTTGGTGCAATATGTTCCGATTTTTTGGTTCATTTTTCTTCTCTGTCAAGACTTCGTGCACAAGATTTTTGTGAAAACACGTGTGTCTTAGTCCAGGAATGTTGTTGCTCATTGCAGTTCACATCCCAACCTCTCCTCAGCACACGTTCATCCCCAGACAGCAGTTGCTCCCAGCCGCTTACAACACAATTGGCAGATCACAGGCCTCTCTCTCTCTCCATCCTATTGTTCTATCTCTCTCTCTCTCTCTCTCTTCTCTCTCTCTCTCTCTCTCTCTCCTCTCTCTCTCTCTCTCTCTCCTCTCTCTCTCTGCTCTCTCTCTCTTCTCTCTCGCTCTCTCTCTCTCTCTCTCTCTCTCTCTCTCTCCTCTCTCTCTCTCTCTCTCTCTCCTCTCTCTCTCTCTCTCTCTTCTCTCTCTCTCTTCTCTCTCTCTCTCTCTCTCTCTCTCATCATATGTTCATCTCACTCATCATATGTTCATCTCTTTCTCTCGCTCTCGCTCATCCTATGTACATCTCTCTCTCATCCTATGTACATCTCTCTCTCTTTCTCTCTCTCTTCATAACTACAAGGAAGTGAGTGCAGGGTGTTACATGTCTGCCTAAGCTCTTACTCATATAATAAACCACTTCCTGACAGTCATATCTGTGGCAACGGGTAATGCCTGTAATACATAAAGCCAAGTCTTCTTCCAAACTAGACGATGGTGGTGGGACACATCATATGCTGCTGGTTTTTGGGAAATCAACCATCGTATGGTGGGATTGGGACGCCATGTGTTTGTAGCAGTTGTAGAAAATGCAGTTTATTTTAGGTTCCCTGTAGGTTCCCAGTGTGTACTTTCCTCCCAACCCCCTTTATATGTGGACACACACATGCTGACTGGTTACAAAGTAATGGAGGTATGGCAATTCGATCTCTCTTTTTACGCCCACGTTCAGCAGGCAGGCTCCTGTATGAGATGATTGCATCCAGACTGAGGAGAAATCCGCACACAATGCAGCCAGATCTGAACACAATCAGACCACAAAGCAACCATTCTTTTCAATGCAATATTCGAATTCTGATAGCAGAATTGCATGTAAGTGTCAAGTGTAGACATGACCTCTCTCTCTCTGCCAGTACACTATCTCTGCTCTGGGGCCTGTACAGGCTAACCTTGAGGTGTTATCACACTATTGCTACTGGGTATAGAGCCATGACTAACCTATCTAACCTGCTATTGTAGCAACATGGACACAACCACATAATGAAATAGGATCTCTATGGACACAACACTGATTACCTCTGTCCACAGCTGATTATCTCTGTCCACAGCTGATTATCTCTGTTCACATCCTGAGCCTGGTTTCATACTGTAGGGATAGACCACTGATAGAACATATAGATAGAACAGACAAGTCTACCTCTGGTATATTTTGATGGAATTGTATCGGTATTGGGGGAAAGGGTGAGAAGGAGAGAGAAAGAGGTAGGGAGAGAGAAGATATGGAGGTGGGAAAATAGATCATTCAGATAGGAAAGAGAGAGTATGATTTGAGAGGCAGGAAGGCGGTAAGAGGAGAAACCCAGTGAAGCATTGTATGCTGGGTAGATTAATATGCTGAGCCGAGCAATATTCGTGAGTGGGGTAACATGAGCACACACAGAGATCATTATGTGTGTGTGTGCATTAGGAGCTCTGTGGGCCTGTCAGTGCCTCATCTCCCCCCTGCCTCCACCCCCCCCCTCTCATCTCCCCCCT
>NC_036869.1:8472479-8474045 GCF_002910315.2 Salvelinus sp. IW2-2015
TAACAGGAAGTCACCCCCCACCGCACCATTACATCCATGGGAATGGCCGGAACAACCATGGACACGACTACATGTGGACTATGCTGGACCTTTCCTAGGAAACATTTTCCTTGTGCTYATTGATTCTAATTCAAAGTGGATGGATGTTTACCCCATGAACACGTCCACATCGTACGCTACGATTGAGAAGTTGAGACACAGCTTCAGTGTTATGGGATTGCCTCAAATATTGGRTCGTGACAATGCTACTTGTTTTACAAGCACTGYATTCACAAGTTTCATGAAACAAAATGGAATTCAYCWTGTAACGTCGGCCCCTTTTCACCCATCTTCAAACYGATTAGCAGAACGTGRGGTMCAGACCTTGAAGGAGGGGATGAGGAAGATGCAAGGGCCCATCATTGAAACAAATGTCTCAAGATTCTTGTTTAGCTACAGGATTACTCCTCAAGCTACAACTGGGTTGTCACCTGCAGAAATGTTGATGTCAAGGAGGTTAAGGTCAACCTTGGATCTCATCAGACCAGACCTGAAAGTGAAAATACATCAKAGGCAATGGAATCAAAAATGGAATCATGACAKCCYAGCCAAACTCAGAAGTTTCTCACCTGGAGATGATGTCTATACAGAAACTATGGGTTTGGTCCTAAATGGATTCCAGCTACCATTGAGGATTGCTCAGGACCAGTATCCTATACTGTGATCATCGGAAATGGACAAAGACTAAGGAGACACGTGGATCAGATCSGAGCTYGAATTCCAGTTCCATCCGGAGATCTGGATCAATGCGTAAACGAGCAGGAACGGACATTGGAACGTTCCCCAGAGTTGCAGTTGGACAAACCACCTGAGACCAACAAMGCTCYACTTCCTGAGACCACCAGTCRGGGACYACCTCCTCCTGTGAAGTCTCCACAAAAMGACTTTGTTTCACCATCAAGGAGTGAAGATCTGGTGGCACCAGCTACACKACCTCRGAGACGCTCTATTAGAGAGAGACTTTTTCAGATCCTAAAGGAGATCATTTTGAAAAAATAAATATGTAAATAGCATAGCTCAGAATGGAATTAAGTTGTGTTATTAGCTTTAAAGGGGGGGAATGTAGTAACATGGTATATTTATGTTTACCAAAAGATGGCGGTATTGACTCGACGGGGGTTTGCTTCCCGCTATCCGTAGCCATTTCCTATGTCTGCCTATATAACCGTGATTAACAAAGCTTCAGGTAGCTTAAGCCAYGTGCATTAGCGAATGTTATTCTAAGTTACAATTAAATACTAAACCGTACTTAKGTGTCAGGAGTCATCAATCTACATCAGTAGTAATGGGACCTGTTATCAGTAGTAATGGGACCTGTTATCAGTAATTCAGTAGTGATGGGAGAATGATATCAGTAGTGAAGTAATGGGGCTGTTTTAAGTAGTGTGAGAATGATATCAGTAGGTGATGGGGGCTGTTTTCAGTAGTGATGAGAATGATATCAGTAGTGATAGATCTGTTATGAGTAGTGATGGGGCTGTTTCAGTAGTGATGGAGAATGATAGTAGTAGTGTAGATCTGTTGAGA
>NC_036869.1:8476559-8488492 GCF_002910315.2 Salvelinus sp. IW2-2015
TAGTAATGGGAGTTCCGTGTTATCAGCAGTGGATGGGCTGTATCAGTAGTAATGGGACCTGTTATCAGTAGTGATGGGCCTGTATCAGTAGTGATGGGGACTGTTATCAATAGTGATGGGGACTGTTATCAGTAGTGATGGGCGCTGTTATCAGTAGTATGGGGCCTGTTATCAGTAGTGAAGGGGCCTGTTATCAGTAGTGATGGGGCTGTTTCAGTAGTGATGGGGCCTGTTATCAGTAGTGATGGGGCCTGTTATCAGAGTGATGGGCCTGTTATCAGTAGTGATGGGGCGCTTTGTTATCAGTAGTGATGGGCTGTTATCAGTAGTGATGGGGACTGTTATGCAATAGTGATGGGGCCTGTATCAGTAGTGATGGGCCTGTTATCAGTAGTGATGGGGCTGTTATCAGAGTGATGGGCTGTTATCAGTAGTGATGGGGCCTGTTATGCAGTAGTGATGGGGCCTGTTATCAGTAGTGATGGGGCTGTTGTACGTTCGCTGACCGTGTTTTGCTGTTTAGTTTTGTATGTTTTGTTGGTCAGGACGTGAGTTTGGGTGGGCATTTCTATGTTTCTGTGTTTCTATGTTTAGGTCTAGTGTAATCAGCCGCTTATATGGTTCTCAAAATCAGAGACAGGTGTTTGACGTGTCTTCTGATTGAGAACCATATATAGTGTTAGCTGTTCACTGTGTTGTGTGTGGGTGTTTAGTCTCCTGTGTCTATGTCTAAACGTTTGTAGGCTGTGTGGTGTGCTGTGCAACGTTTTGTCAGCTTCACGGTCGTTTGTTGTTTTGTTGAGTTGTATAAGTGTTTGGTGTGGTTTTTCTTCTTCAAATAAAAAGAGATGTCTTATTTTTCAACAGCTGCGTTTGGTCTCTCTCTGTCTTTCACAAGACGATCGTGACAGAATTACCAGCCAAATCCAGAACGCAAGCAGCGTATGTCGAGGCAGAGGACGCAAGGACTGTGGACTTGGGAGACGTTTTAATGAAAGGTTGCTACAGACATGGGAGGAGACTGGTGGAAGGGATCACCGTCCGCATGGGAACAGCTGGAGTCTTGAGGAGAAGGCAGAGGCACCGAGTGAAGAACAGTAGTGATGGGGGCTGTTTTCAGTAGTGATGGAGAATGATATCAGTAGTGATAGATCCTGTTATGAGTAGTGATGGGGGCTGTTTTCAGTAGTGATGGAGATGTTATGAATAGTGGTGGAGCTTTTTAGCAGTAGTGAAAGACAAATTCAACTCCACCTTTCATCGAATCATGGCTTATTCATCACAAAACCATTTGATGTTGCCAATTATTTTCATGATTACTTCATTTGCAAAGACGACAAACTTAGGCAGGAAATACCACCAATGAACAGTGAGCCATCGTATTCCTGCATAAAATTAAAAAATAGTAGAAGAAAAGCATTTTCTGGTTCTAACAGCAGACCTATCAGCTCTGAGCAAACTGTTGGAAAAAAATGTGTTTGACCAAATACAATGCTTTTTCTGTGTAAACAAATTCACAACAGGCTTTCAGCATGCTTATAGAGAAGGGCACTCAACATGGACTGCACTGACACAAATGACTGATGATTGGTTGAAAGAAATTAATAATAAGATGATTGTGGGAGCTGTACTGTTAGATTTCAGTTCAGCCTTTGATGTTATCAGTGGTGTAAAGTGTTTCAGTACAAATATTTTGAAGTACATCATATGTCGTTTGGGGGGTATCTGTACTTTACATGATTATTTCTATTTTTGGCAAATTTTACATTTACATCACTACATTCCTAAAAAAAAGAATGTACTTTTTACTCTGTACATTTTCTCTGACACCCAAAAGTACTCCAAAAGTACACACTTATCAAGAGAACATCCCTGCTGATCCCTACTGCCTCTGATCTGGCGGACTGTGTTGGAGTGTGACCCTGGCTATCCGTCAGTAAAAAAAGAAAAAGAAAATTGTGCCATCTGGTTTGCTAAATATAAGGATTTTTAAATGATTTATACTTTTACTTTGACTTTTGATACTTAAGTACATTTTAGCAATTAAATTGACTTTTTATACTTAAGTATATTTAAACCAAATACTTTTAGACTTTTACTCAAGTAGTATTTTACTGGCTGACTTTCACTTTTACGTGAGTCATTTTATATTAAGGTATCTTTACTTTACTTTTACTCAAGTATGACAATTGAGTACTTTTTCCACCACTGGATATTATTGACCACAACCTGTTGTTGAAAAAAACTATGTGTTATGGCTTTTCAATTTCTGCCATACCATGGACTCTGGGGTTTCTTTAATGGAAGCTTCTATAATGTCAAACCAGTAAAGTGTGGTGTTACGCAGGGCAGCTCTCTAGGTCCTCTACTCTTTTCCATTTTTACCAATGGCCTGCCACTGGCATTAAACAAAGCATGTGTTTCCATTTATGCTGATGAATTAACCATCTCCACATCAGCAACCAAAGCTAACAAAGTCACTGAAACCCTTAATAAAGAGTTGAAGTCTGTTTTGGAACGGGTCACCAGTAATAAAATGGTCCTGAACATCTCTAAAGCTAAGAGCATTGTACTTGGTAAAAATCATTCCCTAAGTTCTAGACCTGAATCTGGTAATGAATGGTGTGGCTGTTGAGGAGACTAAATTACTTGGTGTTACCTTAGATTGTAAACTGTAATCGTCCAAAACATATAGATTCAATGGTTGTAAAATGGGAGAGGTCTGTCCGTAATAAAGAGATGCTCTGCTTTTTTGACAGCACACTCCAAAAGCAAGTCCTGCAGGCTATAGTTTTGTCTTATCTTGATTATTGTCCAGTCGTGTGGTCGAGTGCTGCAAGGAAAGACCTAGTTATGCGGCAGCTGGCCAGAACAGAGCGGCACGTCTTGCTAATCATTATAATCAAAGGACTGATATACAGTGCATTCGGAAGTATTCAGACCCCTTAACTTGTTTTTACGTCACAGCCTTATTCTAAAATGGATTCAAAAAAAATGATCCCCTCATAAATATACACACAATACCCCATAATGACAAAATGCAAAAACAGGTTTTTAGAAATGTTAGCAAATTTAGAAAAAAATAAAAAATGAAAATATCACATTTACGTAAGATTCAGACCCTTTACTCAGTACTTTGTTGAAGCACCTTTGGCAGCGATTACTGCCTTGAGTCTTCGTGGGTATGACGCTACAAGCTTGCACAACTGTATTTGGGGTTCTGCCATTTTTCTCTGCAGATCCTCTCAAGCTCTGTCAGGTTGAATGGGGAGCATCGCTACCAGCTATTTCCAGGTCTCTTCAGAGATGTTAGATCGGGTTCAAGTCCGGGCTCTGCTGGGCCACCAAGGACATTCAGAGACTTGTCCCAGAGCCAGTCCTGCGTTGTCTTGGCTGTGTGCTTAGGGTCGTTGTCCTGTTGAAAGTGAACCTTCGCCCCAGTCTGAGGTCCTGAGCGCTCTGGAGCAGGTTTTCATCAAGGATCTCTCTTGTATTTTGCTCCGTTCAACTTTCCCTCGATCCTGCCTAGTCTCCCAGTCCCTGTTGTTGAAAAACATCCTCACATTCCCAGAGCGGTCTCCCGTCCCAGTACTAAACAACATGTGTGTTCAGGGGGTGTGGACACAAGTATATTTTTTTTGTTACCCATTTTCTCCCTTGAATTAGGTCCCTTGACTCATCTCACCATCTTCTCAGTGGGTTCGGAGAAGCGAAGGTTGAGTCATCCGTCCTCCGAAACATGACCCGCCTGGCCGCTGTGGCGGCTGAATCAGAACTATCTTCTCCAGCAGGTCTGTGACTGAGTGTGTCCTCCTCTCTCTATTGTTAAAGACATGAAACCTGTTCTCACAGACATTGATGACTTTCTGAAGCTCATCACTCTCTGTCAGGAATGTCATCACTGGTTTGCCCTCAGCTGATCCGGCCGAGTGAACAGTAAGATTGTGAAGGGTGAAGCGTCTGGGTGAAGCGTTCTGCCCTCAAAGTGTCTCCTGGATCCATTCACAGTGTTCCTCTCCTCCTCTGTGAACCTCCCCAGTCTGATCACCAGCAGGAACACATGAGGTCCTGGGACTGACATCTCAATACTTTCATCCATTTCCCTCTTTATCTCCTGTTCTCCTGTTCAGACAGTGTTGTATCAAAGAGGCCTGGGGTGTCAATTACTGTTATTTTTGTTCCTGGAACATACCTTTCACCTTTCGTACAGTGTTTGGTCACAGACTTTGGGGAGGCCTCTGCTTTAAACACGTTTCCTGTTGCACTCTTTCCTGCTCCAGTGTTCCCCACCATAACTATCCTCAGGTCAGAGGGTAGTGACACTATATGAAGTARAAAGAATAACAATGGAGAATAACTCAACAGAGTCGGGGTCAATTCCATTTCAATTCAGTCAATTCAGGGGWTGAAATGTCCCAATGAGAAAATTGTTTTCCTTGAAAATGATTTTGCCAGTAATGATAAACAACAATAAACAGACGTTTAATTATCTCGTGAAAAACTAAAGACATCTGATCGTTGTCAAAATATTGTTAGAATGCACATGATTTCATGATTTCTATTGCCTGCTGAGATCTTTACTCAAGTTGTTATTTGTCCCTTGAATGAAAGATGAAGATGATGAAATGACGATTTGCAAGAAAACATAATGTCTCTCCATGCTAGTGACTTTATCTATTGAATATTATAACTGCATGGAAATGAACCAAGGCTCTGTCAGCATCAACAGCAAAGTACTGAGATGTGTAGCAGTGGGTTCATGGGTTAATCCTTTACACGCTACACGGGTACAAGACCAATCATGTTTTTCCTGTTTATATTTTTTTTAAATTGCTGCCTTAAATTCAATTAAATTTGTTTTCCTAGAGTTCTACACAACCTACTTCACATTTTGCTGCCTTAAATTCAATTTCCATTTGGTTCTGCTAGAGTTCTACACAAACCTACTGTCACATCTTTGCTGCCTTAAATTTCCAATTAAATTTGTTTTCCTAGAGTTCTACACAACTACTTCACATTTTTGCTGCCCTGGAAATTCAAGTTCAAAAATTTGTTTTCCTAGAGTTCTACACACTACTTCACATTTTGCTGCCCTTAAATTCAATTCCAATTTGTTTTCCTAGAGTTCTACACAAACCTACTTCACATTTTGCTGCCCTTAAAAATTAAATCCATTTGTTTTCCTAGAGTTCTACACAACCTACTTCACATTTGCTGTGCCTTAAATTCAATTAAATTTGTTTTCCTAGAGATCTACACAACCTACTTCACATTTTCAAAGTAAAAGGAAGTTATTAATAATCCCCTCCCCCATTTTCTTTTTAAAAGGTTGTGTAGATTTGTTGGGAAAAAATCTAATTGAATCCTCTTTAGATTTTTTTTTTTTAATCGGTTGTGTAGATTTGTTGGAAAAAAATCTAATTGAATCCTCTTTAGAAGTAATTTTAATGCAGCAAAATGTCCAAAAACAATTTAAGCATGTGATGACTTTCTATAGCCACTGTACATGTCACAGGTGTGACAGATGCCCTAATTATTGTGCAGGCATTGGTCCAGGTGCACCTAATTGAGTGTTTGTTAACCTAGAGTCAATTTCTGCGACCCCGCGGAAATCTAATCAAAATCTAAAAATCCCCAACAAAATCCATCAGTTTATGCTAGAGATATGTTCTTTTTTTGCATTGGATGGGTCTCAATCCACCACATCCGCAGATGTCACACTTCTGCATCTGCGGTGAAAGCTGACAGAGCTAGAGTGGTGTTTGTCAGACCATGAGAAAAATRGGTCTTCTCACAAAATTGCCTATAGCGTTTGAATGGTTTGGCCCCTCTATTATGACAAGATYAGACTCTCACGAACACAATGCTATTCTCCGTTTTGCTCTACGACCTCCACAAGAATCTTGGGATTCGTCAGACATCGGTACAGTCAATCTGCCAACTTCTCTCTGTAGCGACAAAACAGTTTGGGCTACTCACTAATATGACCCCACTGTGGAAAGGTGAGACTCTCATGAACACCTACATTTCGTTTGCTCTAGGACCCCAACAGGCCTCACAAGACTCATCTGAATGTCCCCCGGTACCATTTTTTTTAAATGTATGGAAGTCTGTCTATATGGAGACATTTCAGTGCCAAAAATAAGGGGTTAAATACATATATTTCTCAAATATAGGACAGACACTTCAGAACAAACTTCCTTTAGATGTGTGTGGGGGGGGACAATCCATGTTACATGTGTGAATCTGTTATTCTATGTGTTTTTTATGGGCTAATAGCAGTGAGGACAAATTATATTGTTCCTCAAATAAGTTTTTTATTTATTTATTTTGAGACTTCAAGGGGTCTTAAAATTGCTAATAAAATAGCTTGATGATTCTTGGAATGACCTCCTTTAAACAATTCCATATGTTAGCTTAGTTTAACCCCCCTGTAGAGGGTTAAACATTGTTTGAGCTACAGACTTTTGGATTTGTCTATTTCTTCTGCATCTGTAGATTTAACCATTGGTCTGTGTAATTAATGATTTAAGGAGAGGGAGGACAGGTGTGGAGGCTGAACAGTGATTAGTAGCACCTGATGCTTGTTGAGGAGCTGCGGTCAAGGCAACTAGTGTAAGTATTGGACGCAGGCGTGGAGGCTGATTGGCAATTAGTAGCAGCTGGTGCTTGTTGAGTTGATGGGCTGAGTTCAGTGCAACTAGTTCAAGTCTTGTCCACTCTCCTGAATTTGTGTTAATTCTTCTCACCATCAAGTCTGTCTATCAGCATACTGAGCACAGCCCCTTTATAGCTCAAAGAACAACGTTTTTTATTTTTATTATTTAACCTTTATTAAGCTAGGCAACTCAGTTAAGAACAAATTCTTATTTAGAAATGTTGAAACTGTTCATTACTGTTCACAAAACAATGTCCATACAGGCTAGAACACTTTACAATGTGAGACGATACCGGTAGCTTCTAGCTTTAATTGTAGGCTAACTTTCCTTGCTAGCTTACAGCTGAATTCACTACCCCTAGTACTTTGTTAGTGATAGTATGCACACCATAATGCAAAATATGTTGATTTGAAAGCTGATTGCCACCAAAAACGTTATTAATAACCAATGTGAATCAATATAAGCAACATAATAACAACATACCCATCAAAATACATCAGTTTAAATAATATCCAAATTGATGAGTTTTCTAAATGAGATATTGTAAACTTTTTCCGAACTAATCTACATGAAGAACTTCTCAGCTTAATTAAAGTTTAATTCCCAAATAGCCTATACAGGTTTGATTTATCATTAAACTGATCAATCAGTAAAATGTGGGTTTTGCAAAACCCATTCAGTAATCCAGTACTGACAGAAGTCCCGCCCCAAGCGGGATTCCCATGTGGCTTGGGAGAAGTGTACCACAGTGTTGAATGTTCCCAACATTTGATCTACTGTTTACACATATGATATCCAATCAATGGAGATGGCATGGATTATCGTTTCATTCAATTGAATAAGTTAAATTGTTGAACATACCTTAATGTTCTTCCAATCAAATGAGACACTTTTAAGCGCTAGGGGTCAGATTATTATTTTGTTTTTTAAACGTTCCCAACGTAAACTGACATTTTCTCTGGCCCAGATCGTAGAATATGCATATAATTTACAGATTAGGATAGAAAACACTCCAAAGTTTCCAAAACTGTCAAAATATTGTCTGTGAGTATAACAATACTTATTCTGCAGGCAAAAACCTGAGAAAATATAACCCGGAAGTGATCTTTTTTTATTTTTTTTATCTGTGTTTCCTGGACCGTCTATCCTTTAAAGGATTTCAACCAGATTACTTTTCCAATGGCTTCCTCAGGCTGTGACCAGGATTTAGACATAGTTTCAGGCTTTTATTTTGAAAAATGAGCGAGAATGTTTCATAAGTAGTCAGGTGTCCTCTGACTGTTTCCTGCGCGCGAGACAGGGGCTCCCCATTTTCCTTTTCTCTCCTATAGAATAGGTTATGGTCCGGTTGAAATATTATCGATTATGTTTGTTAAAAACAACCTGAGGATTGATTATAAAAACATTTGACATGTTTCTACGAACATTACGGATACTTTTTGGAATTTTCGTCGAATCGAACAAGGCTTTGGTTTCTGAACATAACGCACAACCCAAATGGCGTTTTTTTGTTATAAAAGTCATATTTATCGAACAAAAATAACATTTGTTGTGTAACGGTGAGTCTCATGAGTGCAAACATCCGAAGATTATTAAAGGTAAGCGATTAATTTTATTGCTTTTCTGACTTTCGTGACCATGCTAATTTGGGGCTATTTGTTGTAGCATTGATTGATACACTCACAAAAGCTTGGATTGCTTTCGCTGCAAAGCATTTTTTCAAAATCTGACACGATAGGTGGATTAAACATAAGCTAAACTGTGTTTTGGTATATTTCACTTGTGATTGCATGATTAAAAATATTTGTAGTAATATTTTTGAATTGGCGCCCTGCAATTCAGCGGTTGTTTAGGAAAATGATCCCGCTAACGGGATCCGTAGCGCAGTGAAGTTAAACTAGATGATAGGAACACTGTGGACAATTTTAGCAAGTTTCAACCATGAAATAAAAATAAAAACTTTTCCATAAACAAGCTTAACTTCTTATGGCTGAAGGGGCAGTATTGAGTAGCTTGGATGAAAGGTGCACAGAGGTGCCCATATTAAATGGCCTGCTACTCAGTCCCAGTTGATAATATATGCATATTATTATTAGTATTGGATAGGAAACACTCTGTCGTTTCTAAAACTGTTTAAATGGTAATCCAAGATGGCGCAGCAGTCAGACGTTTTTTTGTCTTGTCCTGTCCGTGTAAATAGTCTTCGTATTTTTCGTATACATTTCGTATATATTTTAATTTCACTTTCCATCTAGGAACTGAATATACTTCCTACATTCCGCCTCACCCAATGTGGTACGGACTCGCTATTTTTTTATACTTTAGAACCGTAACCCCAATCAGAAGCTAGCCAGATAACAAGCTACTAGCTGTAGTCAGTTAGCCACTGCTGCGGTCTTCACCCTCAACTCGGACACAGCCAGCTTCAATACCGGGCCAATACCTGCCAGTCCGCAAGCGCGATATCAACCCAGAGCATATAGGACTGCTTTTTCTCTACCACATCACCGGATTCCTGACGCAAGCTCTGGACAATTACACCGTATCATCACAGCTAGCTAGCTGCAACCGAGTGGCTACTACTGGCTAACACCTCTGTCCGAAGCAAGCACCAGTTAGCCTTGAGCTAGCCTCGAGCTAGGCCCATCTGCCGGCTAGCTGAAGAGGTCTACCTGCGAATTCTTGGGCTACAATACCAGCTACAAGCTAATTTATCATTTTTTTGCCGCTGCTAGTAGCTTTTACCTTCTGCACAGACACCAGCCCTGTTATTAGCCTGGATATTACTCACCAATTTACCAGCATCGGACTGTCTCTCGACAACAACGCCGGATTCCTGCCGTAACCCCTGAGCCACTACTTCTGATCCTCACAGCTAGCTTGCAGCTAGCGCACCTAGCGCCACTGCCACGAAGCTAGCACCAGTTAGCAAACACAATTCTACAATTCACAACCTCTTTTCGCCATCGCCATCTGGCTTGGATTCTCTGTCGACACGACCACGTCTGAGCAGACCCCTCCGTCTGAGCAGACCACCCCGGGCTACTAACTTTAACGCGCGTGCTAGCTTAGTGGAGGCCTCCCTGCTCCATCTACGGCTGCCCCCTGGACACTATGATCACTTGGCTACTAGCTGATGCATGCTTGACTGTCCATTAATTCACGGTACTCCATTCTGTTTATTTGTGTTTTTATCTGTCGGCTCTGTGCTTTAACTCAGGATCTGTGTGTGAGTTAATCCGACCCTCTCTGCCTAGTCGTCGCCATTTTTACCTGTTGTTGCTGTGTTAGACTAGCACCCTGTTATTGCTGCTGTTATCTTACCTGTTGTTTTAGCTAGCTCTCCCAATCAAGACTGCAATCACTTTATGCCTTATTGTATGTCTCTCTCAAATATCAATATGCCTTGCATACTGTTGTTCAGGCTAGCTATCATTATCATTGTTTGGGTTTGCAATGGACCCTGTAGTTCCACTCTCCGTACCTCTGATACCTCCTTGGTCCCACCCCCACACATGCGGTGACCTCACCCATTGAGACCAGCATGTCCAGAGATACAACCTCTCTTATCATCACCCAGTGCCTGGGCTTGCCTCCGCTGTACCACGCCCCACCATACCCCTGTCTGCACATTATGCCAGAATCTATTCTACCACGCCCATAAATCTGCTCCTTTCATTCTTGTCCCAACGCTCTAGGCGACCAGTTTTGATAGCCTTTAGCCGCACCCTCATCCTACTACTCCTCTGTTCCTCGGGTGATGTGGAGGTAAACCCAGGCCCCTGCAATGTCCCCAGTCACCCTCATTTGTTGACTTCTGTGATCGAAAAAGCCTTGGCCTCATGCATGTCAACATCAGAAGCCTCTCCCTAAGTTTGCCTTACTCACCGCTTTAGCACACTCTGCCAACCCTGATGTCCTTGCCGTGTCCGAATCCTGGCTTAGGAAGGCCACCAAAAATTCTGAGATTTCCATCCCAACTATAACACTTTCCGTCAGATAGAACTGCCAAAGGGGGAGGAGTTGCAATCTACTGCAGAGATAGCCTGCAAAGTTCTGTCATACTTTCCAGGTCTATGCCCAAACAGTTCGACTTCTAATTTTTAAAAATTAATCTCTCCAGAAATAAGTCTCTCACTGTTGCCGCCTGCTACCGACCCCCTCAGCTCCCAGCTGTGCCCTGGACACCATCTGTGAATTGATCGCTCCCATCTAGCTTCAGAGTTTGTTCTGTTAGGTGACCTAAACTGGATATGCTTAACACCCCGGCAGTCTACAATCCAAGCTTGATGCCCTCAATCTCACACAAATCATCAAGGAACCCACCAGGTACAACCCTAAATCCGTAAACATGGGCACCCTAATAGACATTATCCTGCCAACCTGCCGTCCAAATACACCCTCTGCTGTCTTCAATCAAGATCTCAGCGATCACTGCCTCATTGCCTGTATCCGCCACGGGTCCGCGGTCAACGACCACCCCTCATCACTGTCAAACGCTCCTAAAACACTTCTGCGAGCAGGCCTTTCTAATCGACCTGGCCCGGGTACCCTGGAAGGATATTGACCTCATCCCGTCAGTTGAGGATGCCTGGTCATTCTTTAAATGTTACTTCCTCACCATATTAGACAAGCATGCTCCGTTCAAAAATGCAGAACCAAGAACAGATATAGCCCTTGGTTCACTCCAGACCTGACTGCCCTCGACCAGCACAAAAACATCCTGTGGCGAACTGCAATAGCATCGAAGAGCCCCGCATATGCAACTGTTCAGGGAAGTCAGGAAACCAATACACGCAGTCAGTCAGGAAAGCAAAAGGCCAGCTTTTTCAAGCAGAAATTTGCATCCTGTAGCTCTAACTCCAAAAAGTTCTGGGATACTGTAAAGTCCATGGAGAACAAAGCACTCCTCCCAGCTGCCCACTGCACTGAGGCTAGGTAACACGGTCACCACCGATAAATCCGTGATAATCGAAGACTTCAACAAGCATTTCTCAATGGCTGGCCATGCCTTCCTCCTGGCGACTCCAACCTTGGCCAACAGCCCGCCCCCCCGCTGCTACTCGCCCAAGCCTCCCCAGCTTCTCCTTTACCCAAATCCAGATAGCAGATTTCTGAAAGAGCTGGGAAAACCTGGACCCATACAAATCAGCTGGGCTTGAACAATCTGGACCGCCATATTTCTGAACTGTCCCGCCGGCCATTGTCGCAACCCGCTATCACCGCCTGTTCAACTCTTCCTTCGTATCATCTGAGATCACCCCAAAGGATTGG
>NC_036869.1:8489426-8499054 GCF_002910315.2 Salvelinus sp. IW2-2015
GTTATGGGTCCTTGCAAATATGAGGGGTGATAGGGGGTTTTCTACGAGCTCCTTGAATACGCCTAGCGGTTGATAGGGGTAGCTTCCTTGAAATACGTGTAAGCCCCAGTGCTGGTTAGGCCTTGATATACGTAGGGTGATGGGCGTTAGGGTTCCCTTGAATTACGTAGGTGATGGGGTTAGGGCCCCTCAATACTGTAGGTGATGGGGTAGGGCTCCAATTATGATAGTTACGAGCCTTAGGGATATGTGCATGGGGTCAGAGGCCCTTGAATACTTAGGGTGAATCGAGGTTAGGGCTCCTTGAATACGTAGGTGATGGGGTTAAGGGTCACTCTGAATGCGTAGGGCTGACGGGTTGGGCCACCTTGAATACAGTAGGTGATGGGGGTTAGCTCCTTGAAACGTAGGGGTGATGGGGTTAGAGCTTCCTTGAATACGTTGGGTGATGGGGTAGGGCACCTTGAATCTACGGGTGATAGGGGGTTAGGGACCATTGAATACGCTATGGGCTGAGGGGTTAGGGCTCCTTTGAATACGAGGTGATGCGGGGTTAGGGGCTCCATTGAATACATAGGTGATGGGGTTAGGGTTCCTTGTAATACGTAGGGTGATGGGTTGGGCTCCTTGAATACGTTAGGGTGATGGGGGTTAGGGCTCCTTGTAAGTACGTATGGTGCTGCGGGTTAGGGCTCCTTTGAATAGGGGTGAAGGTCCGGCAGGTGATGGGGTTAGGGCTCCTTGAATAGTTGGGTGATGGGGTAGGTTCTTTAGAGGATGGGTTAGCTGATCTAGGGTGACTTGGGGTTAGGGCCCTTTGAAGTACGTAGGGTGATTGGGTTAGGGCTTTGAATACGTATGGTGATGGGGTTAGGGCTCCTTGAATACGTAAGGGTGATGGGTTAGGGCACTTGAACTGGTAGGGGTGATGGGGGTATAAGGGTTCCTTGTAATACGTTTAGGGTTGATGAGGGGTTAGGGGCTCCTTAATACAGTAGGTGATGGGGGTTTAGGGCTCCTGATACGTAGGTAGGGGGTTAGGGCCATGCATAGAGGGTTATTGGGAGGTCCTTGAATACGGTAGGGTGATGGGGTCTTACGGCTCCTTGAATACCAGTTAGGGTGGGGGTGATGGGTTAGAGTCACTTGAAATCGCTAGGGTGATGGGTTTAGGGCACCTTGAATATGTAGGGTGCGTGGGGGTTAGGGTTCCTTGAATAGTAGGGTGATGGCGGTTAGGGCTACTACGTTGATGGTTAAGCCTGATATAGTGAAGGTGGGTTAGGGCTTGCACTAGGTCGAATACCTTATACGTAGGGTTGATGGTCGCGCTCCTGACTAGGGATCCGGTCTTGAATAACGTATGTGATGGGGTTAGGGCTTCCTTGAATACGTATGGTGATGCGGGGTTAGGGCACCTGAATAGTAGTGGTGATGGGCGGTTAGGCGCTCCTTCGAATATGTATGTGGATGGGGGTAGGGTCACCTTGAATTACGTATGGTTGATGCGGTGGTTACGGGCACCTTGAATATCGTATGGTGCATGGGTTAGGGCTCCTTATAGGTAGGGTGAATGGGGGTTAGGCTCTGAAACGGTCAGCGGTGATAGGGGTCTTAGGCGCTCTTGAATACGTAGCTAGGGTGATGGGGGTTAGGGCTCCTTGAATACGTAGGGTGATGGGGGTTAGGGCTCCTTGAATACGTAGGGTGATGGGGGTTAGGGCACCTTGAATACGTAGGGTGATGGGGGTTAGGGCTCCTTGAATACGTAGGGTGATGGGGGTTAGGGCTCCTTGAATACGTAGGGTGATGGGGGTTAGGGTTCCTTGAATACCTGGGTGATACTGTACATGACTTACTATGCTCATTGATTGTGAACGGGCAAAAGGAGGAGGTCTTGAATATGTGTAGAATATTTGCCTCACTTCTACAACCATTCATGCAGTGTTAGATAGGAAGTCCACATTATAGTTCACGAATGCCCTTTTAATTAATTTCATTCATTCCTTCTACTCCATCCCTCCATGGTGCTCTATAAATACCTTTATTCTGTAGGGACATTTTCTGCTGCTGTGCTTCCCTAATGCATTTACAAGCTGTGCTCACTGATGCTCAGATGAAACGGTGATGCTGTGTGTGTTTGTGTGTATGTGCGCGCGCTCACTGATGCTCAGATGAAACGGTGATGCTGCTGTACACACAAGGTTTGTTATCTCACAGCACGGGGACAAAACAACCCTCCTCTCTCTTTCTCTCCTCTCCTCTCTCATCTCCCTCCTCTCCTCTCCTCTCCTGTCTCTCTCCTCTACTTTCCTCTCTCGTCTCTCTCTCCTTTCTTTTCTCCTCTACTCTCCTCTCCTCTACTTTCCTCTCTCGTCTCTCCTCTCGTCTCTCTCATCTCTCTCTCCTTTCTCGTTTGTCTCTTCTCTTGTCTCTCTCGCTCCTTTCCTCTCTCCACTCCTTTCTCGTCTCTAAATCTTCTCTCGTCTGTCTACTCTCGCGTCTCTCTCTCTCTCCTCTCTTCTCTTCTCTCGTCTCTCTCCTCTCCTCTCTCGTTTCACGCCTCTCTCGTCTCATCTCTCTCCTCTCTCCTTCTCTCCTCTCTCTCCTCTCTACGCCTCTCCTCTACTCTCTCCTCTCTCGCTCTCCTCTCTCTCCTCTCTCTCTCTTCCTCTCTCCTCTCTCCTTCCTCCTCTCTCCCTCTCGCTCTCTCTCTTCTGCTCTCTCTCCTCGTCTATCTCCTTTCTCTCTCTCTACCTCTCGTTTCTTCTCTCCTTTCTCTTCCTCGTCTCATCCTCTCTCTCTCCTCTCTCCCTCTCATTTCTCTCCTTCTCTCGTCTCTCTCCTCTCCTCTTCCTTTCCTCACTCGTCTCTCTCTCTCCTCTCCTCTCCTTCTCCCTTCCTTCCTCCTTTCCTCTCTGTCTCTCCACCCTCCCTCATCTCTCACCTCTTCCTCATTCTACTCACTCCTCTCTCCTCTCCCCCTTCTCGTCTCTCTTCCTGTCATCTTCTCGCTCTCTCTCCCCTCCTCTCTGTTCCTCTCTCTCATTTCTCTCTCCTCTCCTCTCTGTTTCTCATTCTCTTCCTCTCTCTCATTTCCTTCTCCTCTACTTTCCTCCTCCTCCCCTTTCCTTCTCTCCTCTCTCCATCTCCTCTCCATTTATCTTCTCAATTTCCTCCTTCTCGTGTTTCTCTCCTCCTCGTTTCTCTCCTCTCCACCCTTTCTCCTCTCTCGATTCTCTCATCTCCTCTCCTTCCTCTCTTGTCTCTCTCTCTCTCTCCTCTCTCTCTCGGTTCTCTCTCCTCTCTCTCGTCTCTTGTCCTCCTCTCCGTCTCTCCTCTTCGTCTTATTCCCCTCCTCTCTCTCGGTCCCCCATTCTCTTCCCTCCGTTCCCTCTCCGCTCTCCTATTCTCCATCCTCCTCTCGTCATTCTTCCCTCCCTTCCACTCTCTCATCTTCCTTTCTTCCTCTCTTCCTCTCTCGTTTCTCTCCTCTCTCGTTTCGTCTCTTCTCTCCTCATCGTTCTTCTCTATTCTCTCTTCTCCCCTCTCTCCCCTCGTTCCCTCTCTCCTCCTCTCCATTTCCCTCCGTCTCTGCGTCTTCAGTTCGTCCTCTCCGTTTTCTCTCCTCTCTCGTTTCTCTCCTCTCTTTGTCTCCCTCTGTCTTCTTCTCTCTCATCTCTCTACCTCTCTCTCCCGCCTTCTCGTCTCTCTCTCGTCTCTATTGCTCTCTCCTCTCTCGATTCTCTCCTCTCTCGTCGTTTGAAGTTGCTGTTTGCGATATCCTTAGGGTCCGCGAATCTAAGTGGCCCTGCTCCTTTAGAGGTGACCTGGTCATAGAG
This sequence comes from Salvelinus sp. IW2-2015, assembly GCF_002910315.2. Taxonomy (NCBI): domain Eukaryota; kingdom Metazoa; phylum Chordata; class Actinopteri; order Salmoniformes; family Salmonidae; genus Salvelinus; species Salvelinus sp. IW2-2015. Next base: position 8,493,269 of record NC_036869.1, read on the forward strand.
GCGTTCAAGTTCCAGTTAGTGGGCCTGCGCCAGTAAACATTATGGGGCACAGTCACAGGAAATACTTGCATTACTGCTGTATGGTTTAGGCAGGGTGAAGTATTTTCGTGGTAGCAGGGTGGAGATAAATACACCTTAGTGGTCCAGATGTGTCGGAACTGTGTAGAAAGCTGTTACACAATCTCTATCCATCACTTGCTGTGGGCCACCTCCTATATCCTGATAGTGCCAACTCAGGGTACGTAACTTGTCTGCTGGTGCATGGGAATAGTGATAATTAAGTCGTGGCGTGCGCGGCAGAGTAGTAGGTCCTCACGTGGACCAGAGGAGGTCACTAGGTGGAACTCGCCATAGGGTTATCACTTCGCCCTCTGCATGCAAGGAGAAGTAAGGCAGGGAATATCGTCTGCCAGGTATTTAGTGTGGCGAAAGATCAGAGTCGAGAAGTCGCTACCGGGGAACGAACTGAACAGACCATCCCGGATACAAGCTTTGTCTCGATCTCAGAACAACTACTAGGAACGCCCTGGTCAGTACGACCGTTCAGACAGGACGTCTAGGAGCGCTGAGGTAGTGGTCACTCAGACCAGAAGGTCTAAGGACGCTGGGTGTTTGGTCCTCAGACAGCAACGTCTAGGAACGCTTGGGTAGTTGGGTCCTCAGACAAGAAGGTCTAGCGGAAAAACGGCCTGGTGTTGGTCCTCAGACAGAAGGTCTCAGGGGACGTGGCGCGGTGTGTTTGGTCCTCAGGACAGAAGGGTCTAGGGACGTGTGGTGTTGTGGTCCTCAGACCAGTAAGGTCTTAGGGGGACGCTGAATGAGGTTGTTTTGGTTCCCTTCAAAACAGAGAGGCTCTGGGAAACGCTGCGCGTGTGTTGTGTCCTCAGACAGAAAGCGTCTAGGGAATGCTGTGAGGCTAGTGTCCTCAGACAGAAGGTCTACGGGGACGCTGGGTGTCTTGGTCCTCAGGGAACAGAAAACGCATACGGGAACGATGGGCTAGTTGCTGTCCTCAGACAGAAGGGTCTAGGGAACGCTGGGTTTTGGCTCCTCAGACCAGAACTGTCTTAGGGGAACGCTGGGCTGGTTGGTCCTTCAGACAGGAAGGTCTAGGGAACGAGTGGTAGTCTGGTCCTTTCAGAACAGAGCGTATCCTAGGGAATGCTGGCTGGGTAGTTCTGGTCCTCAGACAGGAAGTACATAGGGACGCTTGGGTGTTTCCGCGGTCCTTCAGACAGGAAGTTACGAGGAAACGCTGGGCTGGGTAGTTGATGGTCCTCGAGGGAAAGGAAGGTCTAGGGAACGCTGGGTAGTTGTGGGTCCCTCAGACAGAAGGTCTAAGGGAACGCGGGTGTATTGGTCCTCTCAGGACAGAGAGCGTCGTTTAGCCCGGACGCTGGCGGGTAGTTGGGTCCTCACGACAAAAGTCTATGGGAACGCTGCCGGGTAGTTGGTCCTCAGACCGCGAAGGTCTAGGGGGAACGGCTGGGGTTTGGTCCTCGACAAAGGGGTTAGGAGACGCTGGGCCTTAGGTTGGGTCCTCAGACAGAAGGCTAAGGGAACGGCTGGGTGTTTTGGTCAATCAGACAGAAGGTCTAGGGGAACGCTGGTGTGTTTGGGTCCTCAGACAGGAAGCGTCTAGGGGACGCTGGGTGTTTCGGGTCATCATACAGAAGGTTCTTTTTTTTTCCGTAGGAACGGCTGGGGTAGTTGGTCCCAGGACAGAAGGTCTAGGGGAACGCTGGCTGGGTAGTTGGTCCCTCAGACAGAAGGTCACTCAAGGGGACGCTGGCGTAGTTGGTCCTCAGAAGGGGATCTAGGGAAGACTAGGTGTTTGGTACCATTCAGACCAGGGAAGGGTCTAGGAACGTTGGGTGTTTGGTCATCAGACAGATCTAGGGAACTGCTGGGTACTTTGGTCCTCAACAGAAGGTCTAGGAACGCTGGCGGTAGCTGGGTGCTCACGACCAGAAGGTCTAAGGGAAGCGCTGGGTAGTTGGTCCTTCAGAACAGAAGGTTCTTAGGGGACGCCTGGGTGATGTCCTCAGACAGAAGGTCTAGGGAACGCTTGTAGTTGGTTCCCTCCAGACAGAAGGTCTAGGGAATGCTTGGGTAGTTGGTCCTCAGACAGAAAGGTCTAGGGACGCTGGGTGTTTTGGTCATCAGACAGAAGGTCTAGGGGAGTGTGCTGGGTAGTTGGTCCTCAGACAGAAGGTCTAGGGGACGTGGGTGTTTGGTCCTCAGACAGAAGGCTAGGGAACGATGGGTAGTTGGTCCTCAGACAGAGTCAGGGCAACGTTGGGTGTTTGGTCCATCAGGACAGAAGGTCTATGGGAACGGATGGGTTAGTCTGGATCCTCAGACAAGAAGGTCTAGGGAATGCTTGGCTGGGTAGTTGTTCCTCAGACAGAAGGTCTAGGAACGCTGGGTGTTTGGTCCTCAGACAGAAGGTCTACGGGAACGCTGGCTGCATAGTGGTCCTCAGCAGAAGGTCTAGGAACGCTGGGTAGTTGGTCCTCAGTACAGAAGGTCTAGGACGCTGGGCTGGTAGTTGGTCCCAGACAGAAGGTCTAGGAATTGCTGTGGGTAGTTGGTCCTCAGACAGAAAGTCTAGGGGAACGTTGGGTGTTGTGGTCATCAGACAGAAAGCTATGGAAACGGCTGGTTATTTGGTCCTTCAGACAGAAGGTCTACGGAACGCTGGGTAGTTGGTCCCTCAAGACAGACAGGTCTAGGGAACGCGGCTGGGTAGTTGGTCCTTCAGGACAGAAGGTCTAGGGGAATGCTGGGTAGTTGGTTCCTCAGACAGAAGCGTCTGACGGGAATGCTGGGTAGTTTGGTCCTCAGACAGGGAAGTCTAGGGAACGCTGGGGTAGTTGGTCCTCAGACAGAAGGTCTAGGGAACGCTGGGGTTAGTTGGTCCTCAAGACAAGAAGGTCTAGGGACGGCTGGGTGTTGGTCCTCAGACAGAAGGTCTAGAGAACGCTGGGTAGTTGTCCTTCAGACAAACGGTCTGAGGAAACGCTGGTTGTTGGTCCTTCAGACAGAGGTTCTAGGGAACGACTGGGGTAGTTGCGTCCTGAGACTGAAGGGTCTTAGGGAACGCTGTAGTTCGTCCTTCAGACAGAAGGTCTAGGAATCTCTGGGTAGTCTGGGACACCACTTTTTCTTCGTATATGTTTCCAATTTTTGAGTCCATACAGAGAGAACAATCCTGGGTGGTCCTCAGTGGGGTGTGGGGGAGCGATGTCAGGTAGGGCTATCAGGGTGTGTCCAGCTCTCTAGTGGGTTGTTCTGTCACACGCCATTCCCCCTCACCCCTCTCCCCGTCCCCCTCCCCTCTCCTCCATCCCCCCTCACCTCCTCCAGGCAGTCTGGATCCTATCTCCTTCATGTCAAATGAGGGAGTAGTACTCGATGTGCTGGGAGGTTGACTTTTCCTCTTGGGGCGTTGCTCGGTCTGTGTGGTTATATGATGAAGAGTCTGGTCTGACCCGCTCGGCGCCGGGTAACTTTCTATGAAGAGATCTTTCTCCTGCTGAGACATCTCTTTTGGATAATGTTGAAACTCCAGCCTTGACAAACGGTTTGGTGTCTGCCCTGTACCATTTACCTTTTCCAGACTTCCTGTAACATGCTTGACATGGGCTGACTCAGAGTCCTCGTTGTCTAGTATCCTGAGTTTTCCAACCATCGGCTAACACCCCTCCTCTTAACAGAGGTGGTAGTGTGTTAACATAGCACTGTGCCATGCCAAGGGATGGTCTGGTTAACTATAAGCACTGTTGTCAATTGCCAGGGGGATGGTGCTGTTAATATAGCACTGTGCCAGGGATGCGTCTGGTTAATATTAGCACTGTACCCATTGGCCAGGGGATGGTCTGGTTAATATAAGCACTGTGCCATGCCAGGGGGATGGTCTGCGTTAATATATAGCACTGTGTCCATGCCAGGGGATTGGTCTAGTTGTAACTATTTAGCACATGTGCCATGCCAGCCGGGGGATGGTTCTGGTTACTATCAGCACTGTGCCATGCCAGGGGATGGTCTGTTAATATAGGCACTGTGTCATCGAGCCATGGTCTGGTTAACTATAGCACACTGCTGCTCAGGGGCGAGGGTCCTGGGTGGTTAATAATTAGCACTGTGCCAATGCCAGGATGGTCCTGGTTAACTATAGCACGGTCATGCCAGGGGATGTTTCTGTGGTTAATATAGCACATGTGTATGCCAGGGGCATGGTCTGGGTTAATATAGCACGTTGTGCCATGGGATGGTCTGGTATAAAGTATAGCACTGTGTTCATTGCCAGGGGATGGTCTGGTTAAACTATAGCACTGTTGCCAGCCAGGGGATGTCTGGTTAAATATTAGCACTGTGCCATGGGATTGCGTCTGGTAATATTAGCCACTTGTGCCATGCCAAGGGGCCATGGGTCTGGGTTCAATATCAGCACTGTTGCAATGCCAGGGGCGATTGCGGTCTGGTTAACTATTAGCACGTGTGCATTGCCAGGGGATGGTCTGGTAACTATAGCATCTGTCAGTCATGCCCAGGGGATGTTCTGTGTTAATAAATAAGCACTTGTGTCATTGCCATGGGCATGGTTCTGGTTAACTATAGCACCTTCGTGCCATGCCAGGGGATGGTCTTGGGTTAATATAGCACTGCGCGACCATGCCTAGGGGATGGTCTGGTTTAATCTATTCGCACTGTGCCAGCGGGATGGTTTGTGTTCACAATATAGCACTGTGTCATTGCCACGGGGATGGTCTGGTTAATATAGCACTGTGTCATTGCCAGGGGATGGTCTGGTTAATATAGCACTGTGTCATGGCCCAGGGGATGGTTGCGGTTAACTATGACACTGCGTGTTCATGCCAGGGTATGGTCTGTGTTGAATATAGCACCCTGTTGCCATGCCAAGGGGATGGTTCTGGTTAATTTAGCCTGTTGCCATGCCAGGGATGGTCTGGTTAATATAGCCACTGTGCCATTGCCAGGGGATTGGTCTGCGTTAATATACGCACTGTGGCCACTGCCAGGGGATGGTCTGTGTTCCATATAGCACTGTGTCATGCCAGGGATGGACGTCTGGGTTAAAACTGCACTGTGCCATGCAGGGATGGGTCTGTGTTCAACTATGCACTGTCGGCCCATGCCAGGGATGGTCTGGTAATATAGCACTCGTGGCCATGCCAGGGATGGTCTGGTTAACTATAGCACTTGTGCCATGGCCAGGGGATGGTACTTGGGTTAATTATAAGCACTGTGTGCATGCCAGGGGGGATGGTCTTGGTAATATTTAAGCACATGTGCCAGGGGATGGTCTGGAAAAATATACCGGCACTGTGCCATAGCCAGGGGATTGGAACTCTGGTTAACTATACAGCTACTCTGCCATGCCAGGGGATGGTCTTGTTGTTAATATAGCACTGTGCCATGCCAGGGGATGGTCTTGGTTAATATAGCAACTTGTGTCATGCCAGGGGATGGTCTGGGTTTAATATAGCACTGTGCCAGGGCGATGGTCTGGTTAATATAGCCACCTGTGCCATGCCCAGGGGCGATGGTCTGCGTTAATTTATAGCACTGTGCTCATGCCAGGGATGGTCTGGTTAACTATTAGCACTGTACCATGCCAGGGGATGGCTCCTGTGTTAATATAGCACTGCTGCCATGCCAGGGGATGGTCATGGTTAAGTATTAGCACTGTGCCATGCCAGGGGCGATGGTGTCTGGTTAATATAGCGACTGTGCCATAGCCAGGGATTTGGTCTGGGTTA
>NC_036869.1:8500878-8586807 GCF_002910315.2 Salvelinus sp. IW2-2015
TCTCTGCTCTCTCTCGTCTTCTCTCTCTCTCGCTCTCTGTTCCCCTCTCTCTCTTTCTCTTGTTCCCCTCTCTCTCTCTGTTCCCCTTCTTCTCTCCCCCTCTCTCTGCTGTCTTTCCCACTCTCTCTCTCTTTCTCTCTTCCCCTCTGTCTCTCTCTCTCTTCTCTCTGTTTCCCCCCAATCTCTCTTTTCTGTTCCCCTCTCTCTCTCTCTATCTCTGTGTTCCCTCTCTCTTCGTTCCCTCTCTCTGTTCATCATCTCTCTGTTCCCCCACTTCTCTCTCTGTTCCCCCCTCTCTCTCTGTTCCCTCTCTCTCTCTGTTCCCTCTTCTCTCTCTCTGTTCCCCCTCTCTCTCTCTTTGTGTTTCCCCCACCTCTCTCTCTGTGCCCCCTTCCTCTCTCTCTCTCCCCTCTCTCTCTCCCCCCCCTCTATCTCTCTCTCTGTTCCCTCTCTCTGTGTTCCCGCTTCTCTCTCTTTTTGTGTTCCCCCCTCTCTCTTCTCTCTCTCTGTTCCCCCTGTCCTCTCTCTGTGGAGAGAACAGTGGATGAAGAGAGCAGAGGGGTGGAGAGAACAGAGGGATGAAGAAGAGACAGAGAGGTGGAGAGAGCAGGTGGTTGGAGAGAGCAGAGAGGTGGAGAGAGCAGAGAGTGGAGAGAGCAGAGGGATGGAGAGAGCAGGTGGTTGGAGAGAGCAGAGAGGTGGAGAGAGCAGAAGAGGTGGAGAGAGCAGAGAGGTGAGAGAGCAGAGAGGTGGAGAGAGCAGAGGATGGAGAGAGCAGAGAGGTGGAGAGAGCATAGGGATGGAGAGAGCATAGGGATGGAGAGAGCAGAGAGGTGGAGAGAGCAGAGGGATGGAGAGAGCAGAGGGATGTGAGGAGAGAGCAGAGAGGTGAGAGAGCAGAAGGGATGGAAGAGCAGAGGGATGGAGAGAGCAGAGGGCATGAGAAGAGCAGAGGGATGGAGAGAGCAGAGGGATGGAGAGAGCAAGGGAGGAGAGAGCAGAGGGATGGAGAGAGCAGAGGGATGGAGGAGCAGAGGATGGAGAGAGCAGAGGGTGAGAGAGCAAGAGGGATGGAGAGAGCAGGAGGGATGGAGAGAGAGAGGTGGAGAGAGCAGAGGGATGGAGAAGCAGAAAGAGGTGGAGAGAGCAGAGGGATGGAGAGAGCAGAGGATGGAGAGAGCAGAGGGATGGAGAGAGCAGAGAGGTGGGAGAGCAGAGGGATGGAGAGAGACAAGGGATGGAGGAGCAGAGGAGGAGAGAGCAGAGGGATGAGAGAGCAGAGGGATGGAGAGAGCAGAGAGTGGAGAAGCAGAGGTGGAGAGAGCAGAGCGTGGAAGAGAGCAGAGGATGGAGAGAGCAGAGGGATGGAGAGAGCAGAGGGATGGAGAGAGCAGAGGATGGAGGAGAGCAGAGGGATGGAGAGAGCAGAGGATGGAGAGAGCAGAGGGATGGAGAGAGCAGAGGGATGGAGAGAGCAGGGGATGGAGAGAGCAGAGGGATGGAGAGAGAGCAGAAGAGGTGGAGAGAAACTTTGAGGAAGTGAGGAGGTGTCTGTGTGAAGATAGACTTGAAACAAGGGGTCACCTTTAGAGTATACTGTAAGTGGATGGGGTGAAGGACAGACCCACGCTGTTAGGATATAAGCAGGTAGGTGGTAAAACAATATCACACATATAGGTGACCTTCTCTGTCTGCAAAAAAGAAAGTGAAGTTGGCCATATCATAAAACACTGGTGACGAGAAGGTTTGTAATATTGTAGCTATAGCAACTGCATGATAGGCAACGGCATAGGGAAATATGAAGGTTCTTTTCGACAAAGCAACGCATAGGGAAATATGAAGGTCTATTCGACAAAGCAACGATAGGGAATATGAAGGTCTATTCGACAAGCAACGCATAGGGAAATATTGAAGGTCTATTCGACAAGCAACGCATAGGAAATATGAAGGTCTATTCGACAAGCAACGCCATAGGGAAATATGAAGGTCTATTCGACAAGCAACGCCATAGGAAAATATGAAGGTCTATTCGACAAGCAACGCATAGGGAAATATAAGGTCTATTCGACAAGCAACGCATAGGGAAATATGAAGGTCTATTCGACAAGCAACGCATAGGGAAATATGAAGGTCTATTCGACAAGCAACGCATAGGAGACTGTTCCCTTTTGGAACTTCTTTCTGGTTTCTTAGGTGCTAAAGAATAAAATCCATAAGACCACTACAAAGGGAGAAATATATCTTACCAATTATATCAGTCTTAACCTTTCACCTTTTACCTCTAAGCCTTTTGACCTTTGTACTTGCATGGCTTTCCTGACCATCTCATTGGATCGATAACATATCATATTCATTGCTTCATTGATTTAGTTAATAACGATAATTTAATAACGATAATTTAATAACGATAATTTAATATTGCTAATTTAATAACGATAATGAAATGGATGTGGGCCCAATTTAATCAAACCCTCATTGCAGTATTTACATGTTAGCTTATGTTAAAAACAAAATCTATGGCCACATACAATTGCAAAAGGATTGGGTAGTGCTCTGTAAGATACTTAGTACAAGACTCCCCACAGGTCGATGATCGTGGTCATCAGAGGGAGACGTAGCTCCCAAGCAGTAACCAAGCAAGAAATTCTACATAAACATGACGGCATGAATCCTGTCCTTAGCCTGGTAGTCATGAAGAGAGCAGCAAACCAACCCCTCTGTCAACACTGTCTGCAGCCTCAGATCCAGCCTGAGTAGAGAAAGAGAGAGAGAGAGGGATTTGGGCTCTGGCTCTATGAGGCCAGGCCGGGCGCTGCATGGCTGGCCATCACTGGCTGTCTGGAAGCTGGACAACCATAGCCTCCCTCTTATCTGCCCGGTTCACAATCAAGCTTCTACCCTCCTACCTCGCCGGGTGGTGCATAAGCAATATTTCCACCAGCATCCTCCTCCAAACCCTCCCCTGAGATTTATCTGGCTGTTGAAGTAGAAAATGAATATTTTACAGTTCACTTGTGTGATCAATTACCTACAAGCTGTTGCTGTATTTTGTGAATGGTGGGAAAGAAGAGAGAGGAGAGGAGAGTGATTGTAGGTAGTATGATAGAGAGGTCCATAGGGAATCTTTACTCCCAACAACACAAGAAAGACAAAGAAAGACACGAGAGAGAGAGAGAGAGAGAGAGAGAGAGAGAGAGAGAGAGAGAGAGAGAGAGAGAGAGAGAGAGAGAGAGAGAGAGAGAGAGAGAGAGAGAGAGGAAGGAATTTGTGAACGAGACAGTGGTCTCAAGAGAACCTCTTCTTTTCTGTATGCACAGAGCCCTGGAATTGTTGGGAAACAAATGAAAGCTTTCAGATGATAATTAGCCTGGTAATCTGTGGAGGTTAGAGACAGTGCTGATTAGGAAAGGCTAAGTGCTACTTGATTCAAGGCCAATATGAATTTTTCCGAAATAATGTATACAGGTTGAGATCTACAGAGCCTCCAGAAAGTGTTCTCACCCCTTGACTTATTCCACATTTAGTTGTTACAGCCTGAATTCAATATGTTTTTCTCACCCATCTACACACTACACCCCATAATGACAAGGTAAAACATGGTTTTAGAAATGTTTGCACATTCATTGAAAATGAAATACAGAAATAACTCATTTACATAAGTATTCACACCCCTGACTCAATACTTTGTACAAGCACCTTTGGCAGCGATTACAGCTTTGAGTCATCTTGCGTATGTCTGTATCAGCTTTGCACATCAGGATTTGGTGATTTTCTCCCAGTCTTACTTGCAGATTTTCTCAAGCTCTAGGAACACCCTTTGTAGCGTCATGTAGAGTCATGCATAGACATGTTTCAGGATTTGAAGGCCCATGACAAACTTTTTCAACCTCCAGAGGGGGAAGAGGCACTGTCTCGCTTTCTTCACAACTGTGCGCATGTGTGTCGACCATTTTAAGTCTTTAGTGATTTGGACCCCAAGGAACTTGAAGCTGAGGTGATGTTGCCTACCCTCACTACCTGGGGTCAGCCAATAAGGAAGTCAAGGATCCAGTTGCAGAGGGAGGTGTTCAGTCCCAGAGTCCTAAGATTGGTGACGAGCTTTCAAGGGGACAATGGTGTTGAACGCTGAGCTGTAGTCATTGAACAGCATTCTGTGACGACCCTCCAACTCTGTCTGCCAAATTCATTCTCTCTGCTCTTGTTTTCCTTAATAGGGTGTCAGTGGGCGGAGCTGGGAGGGTCGTCAGCGAAATAGGACACACCTGGGCTCGGGTGTGTCCCGGGGATAAATACAACTGTCCCCCATACATTGAGGAGACTCTCTCCATGTAGACACACTGTTATTTTTGTTTGTGGCATTTTGTGGCTTGTTTTGGCACCTCACAACACCCTTCATTATCACCACACAACCACTCACTTGGTATTTTTGTAGTATTTTATTAGGATCCGCATTACCTGTTGCAAAAGCAGCAGCTACTCTTCCTGGGGTCCACACTTGACTGATTACTAACTACACACTCCATTGTTAATTTTATATAGTTTACTTTAGTTAATAAATACATTTTTGTTATTCCTTGATCTCTGCGTTGTCTCCCTTCTTGTTACGGGCTACGAGCTGGTTCGTGACAATTCTCACAAAGGTATTCCTCTTATCTAGGTGGGTGAGGGCAATATGGAGTGCAAGTGAGATTGCGTCATCTATGGATCTGTTGGGGCGGTATGCAAATAGGAGTCGGTCTAGGGTGTCTGGGATGATGGCGTTGATGTGTGCCATAACCAGCCTTTCAAAGCGCTTCACGATTACAGATATGAGTGCTACGGAGCGGTAGTCGTTGCGGCATGAAGCTTTAGAGTTCTTGTGTACAGGAATGATGATAGTCATCTTAAAACATGTGGGGACTAGACTGTGACAAGGAGAGGTTCGGGGTGGAGAGTCGAGAGGGAGGTTTTTATTGGGGGTCTCGGATGTTTGAGGGGCAGCTCTCGGGGGAACTGTGGGGGGGGATCTTGGATGGTTGGTGGCCTGGGGGCTGGGTGCCTGGGCCGGTGGCCAAGAGGTTGCTGGTTCGGGTCCCGATTCGACTGGGTGGGGAGGATCTGTCCTTGTGCCCTTGGGCAGAGCACTTGACTGGTTGCTCCTGTGGGTCGCTCTGGATGGGAGTGTCTACTGGATGACTGAATGTAATGTAAATGTTGAGCGCCTTCACTGCAGGTAGATTGTATGTTTTTTTTTAAAAGACTGGTTGAAAATGACCGTGAATATGCCTCCCAGCTGATCTGTGCGTGCTCTGAGAATGGGCCCTGGAATACCTTCCGGTTCCGCGGCCTTGACCTGATTAAAGATCTTTCTCAAGTCGGCCTCGGAGAGTGAGATCAACCAGTTCTCTGGTTCGGTGGTGACCCTCACTCACAGTATGGTGTTATTGTCGAAGCATGCATAAAATGTGTTGAGTTCGTCTGGTAGAGAGTCATCGTTGGGCAGATCACGGCTGGGTCTTTCTTTATAATTCGTAATGGACTGTAGCCCCATGTGACAGGTGTCGGAGCGTTTGTAATATGATTCCACTTTATTCCTATATTGTCTTTTTGCTCATTTGATGACTCTGCGGAGGTCGTAGCGGGACTTCTTGTACTTGTTCCTGTCCTCAGCCATAGCCTCAGGTTTGTGTGCAGTAGCCCTGTCCTTAGTGCCAACCTCAGTGTTAATCCAGGGCTTTTTATTGGGGAAGCAGCGAACTTTTACTGTTGGGACAATGTCGCCGATGCATTTCCTTATGAAGTCGGTGACAGAGGTGGTTAGCTTGTTGATGTTATCGGCGGTGTTTCAGAACATATTCCAATCAACGCTAGCAAAGCAGTCCTGTAGAATAATCTCTGATTGTGATGACCATTTCACAACGGAGCAAGTCACAAATACTTCCTGTTTGAGCTTCTGCTTGTATACAGGAAGCAGGAGTACGGAGTCATGATCTGATTTGCCGAATGGTGGACGAGGGGGGCCTTGTATGCTTGCTTGTGGGTAGAGTAACAGTAGTCAAGGCCTCTATCTCTCCTAGTGGTGAAGGAGACATGTAAACTGTAGCTGGGGCTAGAGACTGATCCCCTGTTTACATCATGGCGTATTTCATTACGCCATACGTCTTCACAGTCTTTCTCCGCTACTGAACGGACAAGTGCAGTGTTTGTAACGCAAGATGGAGGAGAACCTGTCTCGTCAGAGATCACATTTATTTTGGGAGATTGAAAAACATGACATTTTCATTCAAGACAGGATAAATATATTGTTTCAGGTGTTAATAAAACATGTTTTGTTTAGTTACTTTTTCCTCAACTTGTTTCTCTAACTTTATAGCAAGTCAATCTAGGTTGCATTGCAGAGCAGTAAAATTGAAAACATTTCAAGTTATGTGGCGTCCGTCTCGCAACGAAGCCTTCAACCACAAGGGGGCTTTGCGTTTCCACTCCATTGTGGACGTCCCCATTGAAATGCATGACATCCGGCGCAACATAATGGAGTGCTTATGGGTAATGTGAACGAGGCCTGAGAGAATGTTTAATGTGAATTTTGTTTCACCCATTTGATAGTATAGAGTATAACAAGAAAATCGATAAATAAACTGCCAGACTTTAGGCTAATCTTCTCATATTTCAAATATCTGACCAAATTAGATTATCAATGTAATCTGCTCACCTACAGTATAAGAAACCATCACACGTAGCAGATGTTCGTAACAAAACAACCCAAACTACATTGTCAATTGAGTTTTAATATTAAGTCAGTGTTACACAAGTTCTGTCACCCTGTCACAGCATGACATGGACCTCCATGGCCAGCGATTGCTCTCCCCCCTTCAGAATGGTCACAGACATGTAAAACACAGTCCTTTACCTACTCTGTGATTTCACCATCATATTTTTCTGCCAGAGGCTGATTGTCCCTTTGAGGTTAAATTAATGAAGTGTCTCAATCAAACACGTCCATTTACCCTGCAATCAAATCCRCACTGTGATTGTCAGAGGCTGCAGATGAGACAGAGGAAAAGAAGATGGTACCAGCGGGTTTAACCTCAATGACATTCTCTCTCATTGATCACATTCGGAATAATACTTTMGTTTTTTAGAGGGATTGAAAGAAGAAGAAATCAAGTTTTTGGGGGTTTATCATTTCAATGAAATTAAGTTGAACCTACGTGGAATAGACGTTGAATTGACGTCTGTGCCCAGTGGGAAGGCACAATTGACCAGGAAAAGCTCATTTTGTTGGATTTAGAGGCCAGAAACCATGAGAGAAATCAGATTGAGCCCAAGCCAGGGCATGAGTTCATACACGACATGGGACTAGAAGTATTACAGGGTAACACTTGATAAATTCTGACCTGGATAGTGTAAATGAAATGAGACTTTATTCTGGGTCTATTTATCAAAATGGAGATGATACAATAATCCGGATCATAAGAATCTGTGGATTGCAGAAGTAATCATAACGTTGGATGAGATTAAAACTTCTCAGACAAGTAAAGGAAGGTCTGTTGTATTGTTAATACCATATAAAGCTGATAACAATGATGATACTGTGATCATAGAAATAAGAATTGAATGGGCATCCCCATTTAAGTCAATGATGGCATAATGGGTGGACTGGCGGCCATTGCGAGTGTACCCATAGGATCAAAGCAGGAAGTAAAATCAGGAAGTGTACCCATCAATCTGTGCTGTGATTTGTTGAATCAACTCAAATGTAAAAAAAAATTACATGCATTCCATTGCATGAGCCACATCAGTTTGCATCATTTGAAGGAACATTCTTCATTACCTTGGGAATTATTACATCACAATACCAGGCAGCCATTGTGAGTGTACCCATAAATTTACCAGTCAAATTGCCAGGGTTAGAGGATCCAAGCCAGTTCTATTTAAGTGATAATGCCAGAGAAGCCAGTGTTTGGAGGATACATTGGCACGGGTGTTGTTAGGCCCGAGACGAGGGAAWTATCACTTTTATACAACGGGTTACCAACATATTCAAATAATTATATATATTTTAATTAAAAACAATTTATTCATATTATTTCAGCCTTACATAAATCTAGGGTTGCTACCAAAGCCGGCTGTTTTTTTGTTCTATCGGTTCGGTTGATAGAGTTCAGTCTTTTTGTTCTSTATCTATGGACGGGACCCAGTCGTTCTCTTTAAATGTTCCATTGCCATGCTGGCTGGTAACATTCTAATCCAATGCTTGCTAGCTAGCCAACTACGGCTAACTTACAGTCATGTCAAAAAGTGCAGTCAGAATAACAGCAAAGTAGCTGCATTTGCATTTGTTTATGCTGTTTTCTAGTGACATTTATTTGGATACAYCTATAACAATGTGCTAATGAGGCGCAATTTCACCTGGCATAGAAAATGTGCTCACTCTTCGAGGACCCTGTTGTTCAGAGTAGCTAGCCAACAACACAGCTAACACAATCACTTCAAACGGAAGCTGAGTGACTGCAAACTAGCTGCACTTTGTTTCATTTTACTATTGACATTTCTTTTATATATCCATAAAAATGTTGATCCATGATTTTGACTGGCTGAGAAACGCTTCCTGCCATTCTGTCTGTCTCTCTCGTCCCAACAGACAGACGGCGTAGCAGTCAGACGTCTGTTGTCTTGTCCCGTCCCATGTATAAATATTTTTCTATTTTATTAATCTCAATTCCCATCGACGGACTGAGCATACTCTCCTGCAACCCGTCTCACCCAATGTGGTACGGATCTGCTATTTTTTTACACTTTAGCTAGTAGTCAGTTAGCCACTGCTAGCGGTCATTACAGTTAACTCTGACATCAGCCAGCCTCAGCCCGTTCAATTCCTGCCAGTCTGCACAGCTCAATATCAACCCAGAGCATTTTGAACTGCTTTTTCTCTACCACATCTCCACATCTCCGGATTCCTACCGCAAGCTCTGAACCTTTGCACTGGATCATCGCAGCTAGCTAACTGCTATCCGAGTCGCTAACGTCTCTGTCCAAAACAAGCACCAGTTAACCTGGAGTTAGCCTGGAGCTAGGCCCATCTCCCGGCTAGCTGAAGAAGTCCATCAGCCAATTCTTGGGCTACAATACCTATTTTGCCAATTGCCCTGGACCCTTTTACTGCCGGCACGKAGCCCCGCCGATCCATCACGACTGGTCTGCCGACGTAATCGTCCGCGACGTCCCCCGAAGGCCCATCTGCTAGCTTGCTAGCCACGGCCCGCTAGCTGTCTAGATCATATCGGCCTGCTTTTTCTTTACCACATCTCCACATTTCTGGATTCCTACCGCAAGCTCTGAACCTTTACACCGGATAATCGCAGCTAGCTAGCTGCTATCCGAATGGCTACTCCTGGCTAACATCTCTGTCCCGAAGCAAGCACCAGTTATGCTTGAGCCAGCCTCGAGCTARGCCTATCTCCTGGCTAGCTGAAGAGGTCCATCAGCCAATTTCTTGGGCTACAATACCTGTATTGCCAATTGGCCTGGACCCTTTTACTGCCGACATGGAGCCCCGCCGATCCCTCACGACTGGTCTGCCGACGTAACCGTCCGAGGGGGTTTCAACAGGCTCGTCCGCCGCGACGTCCCCCGAAGTCCCTTCTGCTAGCCTGCTTGCCCCGGCCCGCTAGCTGTGTCGCCAGCTCGCCTAGCTACTCACAGGACCCTATGATCCCTCAGCTATGCATGACTCTCCCTAATGTCAATATGCCTTTGTCAAATGATGTTTTGGTTAGTGATTATCACTGTAGAGATTGTCACTGTAGAGTTTCCAGCCCTGCTAAATATGCCTTAGCTAGCCCTTTTGTTCCACCCCTCACACATACAGTGATCTCACCTGGCTTAAATGGCACCTCTACAGACAAAATCTCTCATTGTCACTCAATGCCTAGGTTTACCTCCACTGTATTCACATCCTACCATACCCTTGTCTGTATATTATGCCTTGAATCTATTCCGTGCCCAGAAATCTGCTCCTTTTACTCTCTGTTCCGAACGCACTAGACAAACAGTTCTTATAGCCTTTAGCCGTACCCTCATCCTACTCCTCCTCTATTCCTCTGGTGATGTAGAGGTTAACCCAGGCCATGTGTGTCCCCAGGCGCTCTCATTTGTTGACTTCTGTAACTGTAAAAGCCTTGGGTTCATGCATGTTAACATCAGAAGCCTCCKCCCTAAGTTTGTTTTATTCACTGCTTTAGCACACTCCGCCAAACCGGATGTCCTAGCCGTGTCTGAATCCTGGCTTAGGAAGAACATCAAAAATACAGAAATTTCCATCCTTAACTACAACATCTTCCGACAAGATAGAACTGCCAAAGGGGGCGGAGTTGCAATCTAGTGCAGAGATAGCCTGCAGATAAAGCCTATCATACTATCCAGGTCTGTGCCTAAACAATTTGAGCTTCTACTTTTAAAAATCAACCTTTCTGGAAACAAGTATTTCACCGTTGCCGCTTGTTATAGACCCCCTTCAGCCCCCAGCTGTGCCCTGGAAACCATATGTGAATTGATTGCCCCCATCTATCTTCAGAGTTTGTACTGTTAGGTGACCTAAGCTGAGACATGCTTAACACCCCGGCCGTCCTACAATCTAAGCTAGATGCCCTCAATCTCACACAAATTATCAAGGTACCTACCAGGTACAACCCTAAATCCGTAACCATGGGCACCCTCTTATCCCATCCTGACCAACTTGCCCTCTAAATACACCTCTGCTGTCTTCAACCAGAATCTCAGCGATCATTGCCTCCTTGCCTGCGTGCCTAATGGGTCTGCGGTCAATCGACCACATCTCATCACTGTCAAACGCTCCCTAAAACACTTCAGCGAGCAGGCCTTTCTAGTCGACCTAGCCAGGTATCCTGGAAGGATATTGACCTCATCCCATCAGTAGAGGATGCCTGGTTGCTCTTTAAAAGTGCTTTCCTTTCCATCTTAAATAAGCATGCCCCATTCAAAAAATATAGAACTAAGAACAGATATAGCCCATGGTTCACCCCAGACTTGACTGGCCTTGACCAGCACAAAAACATCCTATGGCGTTCTACATTAGCATCGAATAGCCCCCGCGATATGCAACTTTTCAGGGAAGTCAGGAACAAAAACACTCAGTCAGTTAGGAAAGCTAAGGCTAGCTTTTTCAAACAGAAATTTGCTTCCTGAAGCACTAATTCCAAAAGGTTTTGGGACACGGTAAAGTCCATGGAGAATAAGAGCACCTCCTCCCAGCTGCCCACTGCACTGAGGATAGGAAACACTGTCACCACCGATAAATCTACGATAAGCAATCATTTCAATACGCCTTTTTCTACGGCTGGCCATGCTAACAACCTGGCTACCACTACCCCGGCCAACATCTCTGCACCCCCTGCAGCAGCTCACCCAAGCTCCCCTCGCTTCTCCTTCACCCAAATCCAGACAGCTGATGAAAGAGCTGCAAAAGCTGGATCCCTACAAATCAGCTGGGCTAGACAATCTGGACCCTCTCTATCTAAAATTATCCGCCGAAATTGTTGCAACCCCTATTATTAGCCTATTAACCTCTCTTTCGTATCGTCTGAGATCCCCAAAAGATTGGAAAGCTGCCGTAGTCATCCCCCTCTTCAAAGAGGGAGACACTCTAGACCCAAACTGTTATAGGCCTACAGTATATCCATCCTGCCCTGCCTTTCTAAAATCTTCGAAAGCCAAGTTAACAAACAGATCACCGACCATTTTGAATCCCACTGTACCTTCTCCACTATGCAATTTGGTTTCCGAGCTGGTCATGGATGCACCTCAGCCACGCTCAAGGTCCTAAACAATATCAAAACCGCCATCGATAAAAGGCAGTACTGTGCAGCCGTCTTCATCGACCTRGCCAAGGCTTTCGACTCTGTCAATCACCTCATTCTTATCGGCAGACTCAATAGCCTTGGCTTCTCAAATGACTGCCTCGCCTGGTTCACCAACTACTTCTCAGACAGAGTTCAGTGTGTCAAATCGGAGTGCCTGTTGTCCGGACCTCTGGCAGTCTCCAAGGGGGTGCTACAGGGTTCAATTCTCGGGCAGACTATTTTCTCTGTATATATCAATGATGTCGCTCTTGCTGCTGGTGATTCTCTGATCCACTTCTACGCAGACGACAACATTCTGTATACATCCGGCCCTTCTTTGGACACTGTGCTAACAAAYCTCCAAACGAGCTTCAATGCCATACAACACTCCTTCCGAGGCCTCAAACTGCTTTTAAATGCAAGCAAAACTGAGTGCATGCTCTTCAACCGATTGCTGCCCGCACCCTCCCTCCCGACTAGCATCACTACTCTGGACGGTTCTGACTCAGAATATGTGGACAATTACAAATACCTAGGTGTCTGTTTAGACTGTAAACTCTCCTTCCAGACTCACGTTAAGCATCTCCAATCCAAAATGAAATCTAGAATCGGCTTCCTATTTCGCAACAAAGCCTCCTTCACTCATGCTGCCGAACATACCCTCGTAAAACTTGATCTTATCGATCCTTGACTTCGGCGATGTCATTTACAAAATAGCCTCCAACACCCTATTCAGCAAATTGGATGCAGTGTATCACAGTGCCATCCGTTTTGTCACCAAAGCCCCATATACTACCCACCACTGCGACCTGTATGCTCTCGTTGGCTGGCCCTGACTTCATATTCGTCGCCAAACCCACTGGCTCCAGGTCATCGCCTGTGACATAAATGAAGGGACACGTACAACAGATATAGGCCAATTTAAAAACAGGTTCTTTATTCTCCACCAAAACTATTAACTTTAAACAAAGAAAAAGGAATGAGGTGTGGAAGTATCATAATGTTGGGTGTATGTAAAGTGCAGGGATGCGTGAATCTGTGTGTGTGAATATGACTGAGTGAAAACTATGTACAACTACAAAGGAACAAACAAAACAGGATCATACCTGGAGGAGCAGAGAGAGAGAGAGAAGTGATTAGTGAAGCAGTTTAAATACCCTGAGCCCAGGTGGCTCCAATCACTAACGACCCTCCTCTGACTGCAGGAGGAACCGCCCCTGCAATGCAGAGGGGCCGTGACAGTCTATGCTAGGTAAAGCCCCGCCTTATCTCAGCTCACTGGTCACCATAGCAACACCCACCCGTCGCACACGCTCCAGCAGGTATATTTCACTGGTCAACCCCAAAGCCAACACTTCCTTTGGCCGCCTTTCCTTMCAGTTCTCTGCTGCCAATGACTGGAACGAATTGCAAAAAGTCAGCTGGAGTCTTATATCTACCTCTCTAACTTTAAGCATCAGCTGTCAGAGCAGCTTACAATCTGTAAATAGCACACCCAATGCTCTTTTGCACACCATTATCTTTATTCTCTACTTGCACATCATCATCTACACATCTATCACTC
This sequence comes from Salvelinus sp. IW2-2015, assembly GCF_002910315.2. NCBI lineage: Eukaryota > Metazoa > Chordata > Actinopteri > Salmoniformes > Salmonidae > Salvelinus > Salvelinus sp. IW2-2015. The sequence continues at coordinate 8,514,283 of NC_036869.1, forward strand.
CAGTGTTAATGCTAAATTGCAATTATTTCACCTCCATGGCCTATTTATTGCCTTACCTCCCTACTCTTCTACATTTGCACACAGTGTACATAGATTTTTCTACTGTGTTTTTGACTGTACACTTGTTTATGTGTAACTCTGTGTTGTTGTTCTGTCGCTCTGCTTTGCTTTATCTTGGCCAGGTCGCAGCTGTTTATGAGAACTTGTTCTCAACTGGCCTACCTGGTTAAATAAAGGTGAAATAAACATTTAATAAAAGTTCATTACTATGGGATAAGATGGAGATCGAATTTGAATATTTGTAACGTTCGTCGTCTGAAGATGAGGAATCATCGGACCAAWGCGCAGCATGGTAAGTGTTCATGTTAATTTATTAAAACAGAACACTAAACAAAATAACAAAGAGAACGAAACGAAACAGTCCTGTCTGGTACAGACACAAAGACAGAAAACAACTACCCACAAAACACAGGTGGGAAAAGGCTACCTAAGTATGGTTCTCAATCAGAGACAACGATAGACAGCTGCCTCTGATTGAGAACCACACCCGGCCAAACACACAGAAATAAAAAACATAGAACACAAAACATAGCATGCCCACCCCAACTCACGCCCTGACCAAACCAAAATAGAGACATAAAAAGGATCTCTAAGGTCAGGGCGTGACAATATTGAAGCAATGTTGCAAATGTCGGAGAGACAGACAGCAAGGTTTATACAAATCTCCACTGTTTAAAAGAAATGTGAGATAATGTCTAGATGCTTTTTATAGTGGAGATCAAGTTCATGAWGTGTCTGGCTGGGCTGATGAGACAGTGAATTGAGCCGTCAGAAGGATCAGAGTAAATAGGCATTTTAACATCATAGATTTAGCCGGTGGTAACTTGTAGAATAGACACCGGCTGGAATGTGGTTTAAACCAATCAGCATTCAGGATTAGATCCACCCGTTGTATAATTAAGCGATAAGGCACATGAATACAGATACAGGTACATTTTGCTGTTAGGCATGATACGATAGCGGAGGGCCAGTCAACCCATTTACCTGTGACTGTATTCATGATACTGCACTGCCTCGCATGCCTTATTGCTTTTATAAAACTGTTACCAACATATTAAAATAACAATGAATTAAATATTATCTACTTCTTCTTCCACTAGAAGAAATAGTCCGGACAAAAATCTGGTAGTTCTTTTGGTCATGTTGCTACAGACAAAACCCAGTCCTTAATTATTTTTGCATAGTTTCTATGCAAAAGGACTGGTCGTTCACTCTAAACAAAATGATTACAATGCAGGCTGGATAACTCAGTCACGTCAAACATTGAACGACAGTACACTAGCTGCATTTGTTTGTTTTACTCTTTTTTTTAAATGGGCATTTACTTGGATATTTCCATGATAATGAAATTGATGCGCGATTTTGCCTGTTCAGAAAAAGTTGTCTTGTCTGGGCACCATTCACTCTCTATGTGAAACATTGTTTCTGATGTCAGAAAGGCAGAAAGCGTGGCTTATATAAACCCCCGCTGTACCAAACTAAATGCTAGGCTTATATAAACCCCCGCTGTACCAAACTAAATGCTAGGCTTATATAAACCCCCGCNCCAAACTAAATGCTAGGCTTATATAAACCCCCGCTGTACCAAACTAAATGCTAGGCTTATATAAACCCCCGCTGTACCAAACTAAATGCTAGGCTGGAACAGTGGCGTGTATTCATGGTTGCCAAGGGAATCCAGGCTTCCCCCAAAAAACAATTAAAAACATATACAATGATTTTTCTTTCGTCTCTGTGTTTCATCATTTTCCTTAAATTTGCAAAAGGCTGGATGTATCTCACCGGAAAAAGCATCCGCATGAGCGAAACAGCTCTTGTCTTATCTGTTTGTGTAGCCCATCTATCTGATGCTGTCTGGTCAAAAAGAGTATGATATTGTTGCCTTCCATAGCATTCAGCATATCAGGTTTGAAGGTAAATTCCAGGTGCAGACAGTGTCGAAGTAACAAAAGTTTATCAAATCGAACACGGGCATCAAAGGTACCGGACGGCAGGCAGGCTCAGGGTCAGCTCAGACAGAGGTTGGTAATCCAGGGTACTGGGGCAAAGGTACAGGACGGCAGACAGGCTCAAGGTCAGGTCAGGCAGAGGTCAGTAATCCAGAGTAGTGGGGCAAAGGTACAGGATGGCAGGCAGGCTCAGGGTAAGGGCAGGCAGAAAGGTCAAAACCGGGAAAACTAGAAAAACAGGAACTATAGACAAGACAGGAGCAAGGGAAAAACCGCTGGAAGGTTTGATGAACAAAACGAACTGGCAACAGACAAACAGAGAACACAGGTATAAATACACAGGGGATAATGGGGAAGATGGGCAACACCTGGAGGGGGTGGAGACATTCGCAAAGACAGGTGAAACAGATCAGGGTGTGACACAGCAAGGGAAGCCAGCGAGCATTTGGCCTCCCATGAAAAAGAATAGAAAATCAGCATTGAGCTAAACTGAGTGAACTCAACTGTGAATGGTCCTGACGCACTCAAAGAAATATATCAACGGAAGCCCGTTTGGATTTGGCTTCACACCAATCACGTCACATCACATTTAAAGCCAAATGTCATTGACAGAAAAAAACCTGAATTATGTTGTTGTCCTCAGGTGGCTAGCTAGCTAAAATTGGCCCATTCCTAAGTTACGCATGGATGGAGATAGGGATTTGGACTTGTGGTTTTACTTAACTCGCCGTACTGGCCAATGATTATAACGACGATTCTGTTCCAACCATAAATTCATACGTTGTGCCCCTGGCCTGAGAGGACGGAAGTTCAATATGTAGCTAGATGCAGTAGGCTACGTGTGTTTGTGAGGCAGGGGTCCCGACTTCGAGCCAAATATGGGCCGAATCGGGAGGAAGTGGTACTCATTAAGAAAGCAGCGTGATGTCCTTTACACAAGCATTTTAGCCAGGTAGCCTAGGACAACAAAAACGAAAAGTGTGTACTGTATAACAAAGTCATAGACCGTTTCAGCAACATGAAAGTAGGGTAAGTCAAAATATATTTTTTACTTACTTATGCACACACACACACACACACACACACACACACACACACACACACACACACACACACACACACACACACACACACACACACAGATAAATCCACACACACACACACAGAAAGACACACACAGACACACACAGATAGAGACACACACAGATAGAGACACACACAGATAGAGACACAGATATATAAAGACACAGATATATACACACACACACACACACACACACACACACACACACACACACACACACAGATAAATCAGTACCATGGTCAGCCAAATGATATTTAGTTCACGTTGATTGCACAAATTTGGGGGGGGGGATCTTTTAGTGGTCACTGTACTAGACTAAGCAGAGGTGATTTGATGATGTTGAAATGTTGAAGTTGAAATGGTGCTGGAATAGTGGAGGCAGCTCCTGTTTTCTTTGTGACTTGCGGCAACTCTCCGTGGTTCTAAATCAATAGTTGTTTAGTAGTCCAAAAATGTCGGAAACATTAACTTGATTCACCATGCTGTAGGTCATATAACTGTTTGTTACATGCAGTATGCTTTGTGGACTCCACTGGACAGATGTTGCTCTCCGGTTTTGTGATGAAACAAAGGTGTGGTTGAATTTATTCTACCACTGTGTCTTCTTTTCTTCTTATTTTTTTTAGGGGGTAGATCAGCTTTAATAGTGCAGATAGATTGTAGCTTCCATCAATGTAATTGTCTGCATCACTTCCAACTCCCCACATATTTGTTTGTAAATATATATATACATATATAAACACATACATACACATATAAACACATACATATACACATATATATAAATAATCTACATATATATATATATATATATATATATATATATAAACATCTTTAAAAAATATATATTTCCTTTATTACCCTCCAACCCTACCACCCCTCCCCCAATTGGAGCAAACTAGTGAACAATGACGCTTAGGCCTGTATTTCCAGCTTATACATACTATATACATTTCTCTTCTCATTTTCTTGGCCTTGGGCCTATATATGACGGTTGCAAGGCATATGAACTAACAGGTTATAGAGCAAACAACGCAATTATCACACCACATAGGTTGTAATATGGCTTTTTTTCTGGCTTGGCTTCCCTAGTGATTTTACCCACGTACCGCTACTGGGTTGGAAGCAAGKGGAAATGATGTGCGAGTTGAGATAAATACAGGAGATGATTCGGATATTAACATGAACATGATATTCTTATGAGGCGCAGTGATCATTTTTAGATGGAAGTTAGCAGGCATAGTGTCGATGTGACGGCCAATACAGCACGGCTTGGAACGCTGCTTGTCCAATCAGCATCCTCGATCCAAACAACCAGTTCTATAATCAGTCTTACTTCTATGCCTGTGATTGTGCGTGTAGCCAGATAATGAACTCTACTGTAAACCTCCACTGTTAGAATTAAAATTCTACTGTTTGTCTCTCACCACAATATAGTTTTAGCCTTTACCTCATTGCACCGCTGGCCTCTCTCTGATCTATCCATTTCCTAGGCTTTATTTTTGGTCAGATTTTATCACATAAGATGAAAATTAAAAATGCTGCAAAAAAAGCAATCATATTACACAGACATTATAGGGCTTGACTCTCATTCGATGAGTATTTCTTGTATATGCCATAGAGTTTCAGAATCATCCAAATACATTTTGAGAATGTCCCCTCCAGCTAAAACAGAGGAATAGGCCAGTCAGTGGGGGGTCCTTTTGTCTGCCCAAGACTCGATCATATCATCTCTATTTAATCTTCTCCTCAATACAACATACTGTTTGCTAGAGTGACACCACTGGAGTGGAAATTACTTTCCGTTCAATCATACTGTCATTCCTGTATCATAATTGCATATTCAGGGGATCACTGCAAAAGGAACGTGGCACAGCAGGTATATGAAGAACTTAAGAATTGGTATTTTAAGATGTGTTTTAAGATGTGGTGCATTGTGCTCAGTAGCTGCTACACAGCAACAAGTTCTGAATATTACAGCAAAATGCCAGCGTGATATCAGGAATGGTTGAAACAGTAGATCTTTAACACTAGAAAGGCAGAGAACGTCATAATGACTCAAAGCTCTCCAATTACTCTGCCATTTTCAAAGCCATGTCCCCCGTCCTTGACATTTTCTAAATAAGAACAATACGCTTTTACTGTGTTCCAACGMAGATGCTTTTGTTTCATAGTTGTAAGAAAGGCCCAACAAATAACAATTATTTTGCACTTAAAATTCTGTGTTTTTAGTGGTTCTTAGTTTTTACATATAGCCTAAAGTAACATAAACTAATGAAAATGTTACATCCTTTTAAATATGTATTGTTTCATATTCCAATGTTACATTAACCTTCATAAACACAACCGAATGATTATTTTCCCAATAGCATGTATTAAATCTATTTATTAGACTGTTAGAATGTTGACTTCCAAAAGACGTGTCATTGGCACGTAGCGGGGTCCAACGAGGCCAGGCTTTTTTAGCGTTTATGGGTTGTACTATAAACTCCCTGTGGTCCATGGCCAATACACACAACCACAGTTATGTTGATTCTCTCTGAGGAAGAAAGATGCAACACATGCCTCCAATACACTTTCTAATACTTACCGTACAGTTCTGCCTATTCTATTTAAGTTGTTTAGCCAGACTCATCTTTCCGAATGCATTACTGTAAAAGCTTTGAAACGGTTCTCTGGTGGACTGGACACCCATGGACATGCCACTGCCATTCAAAGCTTTACTGACCTAGAATCCGTAATACCACTGTTCCATATACATGTATACGGGCTGGGGAAAACCCCTATTACCGGTTACATCTGCATGCTGCTGAATTGTTTTATACTTGGTGCTTTAGGCCTGTGGTGCTCATTCCCCAAGAAATCCCTCAGGCCATCTCTTCTAGTTCATCAAATAAACATATCCCAAACTAATTGATTGTTCACTCTGTCAAACAGCATATCACGGTCCTTCACCCCAAACAGACAATCAGATTGCATCAACAATGTTCCAGGAAATGTTTGCGTTCCATGTGAATTCCTGATTGTTTTCTCGTTTCCCTATGTGATTGGATCAAACAATCCTCCTGCGACAGATTGAAGGTACCAACCCGTATTTTACAAACACATCAGGATCATGATAGCTTAAATTTGGAAGGAAAGCATGATCGTCAAATGTATATTTTACATCCTTAGCATCACAGTATTGTTTAGTATTAATCAGTATTTAAAAATCTATTAATACATAGTTGTATTTAGGTCCAGTGAAAATGTTTGGTTTGGGTAACACTATATTTGAAGAGCTAGCCATGGAGGCTCTCCCAATTAAAGCTGAAGAAGGTCGTTCAAAAGTTTGCATAATTTAACACAGCATGAGTCCATCAAAGGTGTAAGGATAAGGATAACAGAGAGCTCGTTTCAGTTTAATACGCCTACAATCCTAAAAGCGTATATTAGTTAATTTCTTTTACCACCTAATTGATCATTTTGCTTGATTTTCTCTCCATGTTTTTTATTCACGTCTTCTCCGAGCCATGCAGAGACCTGTGTTACGTCCCAAATGGAACCCTATTACCTTTATAGTGCACCATTTGTTTTTACCGGAGCCCTATGCGTAGTAGTGCACTATAAAGGGTAAATGGTGCCATTTGGAACGCAGCCCCTGTTTGTTGTGGTGCTAGGCTAGCTGGCATTAGTTCAGCTCTCTCTCCGAGGTGATGTCTTCGACGGCAAGAGGCTCACCCAGAAGGAGGTCCTAGATAACAGACATGCAAATCAGGAAACAGTACAGAGAACGAACGAACGCAGAGTGCCTTGCACGTTTATGCCTTTGTAAGTTCCAAAAATCATTTAGCCTCAAAATTCTTTATGAAAAATCAAAAGGGAATTTTCATGAAGCGGAACTAATTTATCTATACCCCACACTTTGAATAAAATTAGCATTCTCTCTTCTAAATCACCTAATTAGTTTTTCCTTATTAAATTAAGATTGGTGTTGGGTTTGTCATCATGATAAACAGCTCTGTGCTGTTCTTTTATCTGTCGGCAGACCGGCTGAGTTCTGACAGAGCAGATCAGGAAGATTTACCTTCTTGTTTCAGTCTCTAGAGGAGTACCAGCTGTCACTTCATAATGCTAGTTTATACAACTACTGGACAGCAATAATAAATTACATTGGATTGGAGGCAAAATAGCTAATTGCATCATGTTCACAGTTTCCATCTTCAGATGCTCGCCGCTGCCTTACCGTGTAAGAGAAACCTCCCTAAGAGGTGTTGATGTGTTGAACTGAGCACTGGGAATGAGAAGTAAATAACATTGATTATTAAAGCTCAGCAGGATAGATCAACCCTCAAGTCAGAAACTAAAGCAATAGAGAAGTAGAGGAGAGAGAGAGAAGAGAGAGAGAGAGAGAGAGAGAAGAGAAGAGAAAGAGAAGAGAGAAGAGAGAGGAGAGAGAGAGAGAGAGAGAGAGAGAGAGAGAGAGAGAGAGAGAGAGAGAGAGAGAGAGAGAGAGAGAGAGGGAGACAGAAGAGAGAGAGAGAGGGAAGATACAGGAGAGAGGGGAAGACTACAGAGAGATGAGAGGAAGACTACAGAGAGAGAGAGAGATATTAGAGCTTGAAGAAGGAGAGAGAGAAAGCGACAAAGATGGAGAGGGATCTTCTGTGGTTGGTTCTCAGCAGAATAAACATTAATCAAGCAGTTCTGCCCTGAAACTAAACATGTTGATTTAGGAGGAGAGTTGTGGTTTGTAAGGAGAGAGAGGAGGACAGAGAGGGGAGTGGGTAGGAGAGAGAAGGGGGTGGGAGAGGGGAAAGGAAAGGGTAAAGCTGGAGAGACAGATAGACAGAGAGAAATAGAAAGAAGAGAAATATATAGAGAGAAACAGACACAACGAGAGAGGATAGACTCACAAAAAGAAGAAAATAGAAGAGAAAAAGAGGCCGAAAGAGAGTACAGAATTGCAGCGTGAGAGAGGAAAAGAGAGAGAGAGGAGAGTAGCTTCCTGCTGATGGAGTGTTCCCCTGGCCGTTTGGAGCAAGCCCAGATAAACAGAGTAGCCCAGGGCATGCTGGGTAGTAGTGGAGAGAGAGAGCATGAGAGAGTAAGAGAGGGAGAGAGAGAGAGAGGCTGTGTGTTATAGTAGAACATTTCCTCCTATCCTCAAGTGGGGCTTACCATATTTGCATCTTAGTCGCATTCGCTTTGAAGATTCAAAAGTTCTCTCCCTCTCCTTCTCTTTGCATAGCCTGCCTGGACATTTTGGGCTGTTGCTGTTGGGTTCTCATTCAAACACTCTATAGAGTCTGTTCACTATATTATGGTATAAGTCCCACATTGTGCTTCAAAGTGAGTGAGTGAGTGAGTGAGTGATGGAGTGAGTGAGTGAGTGAGTGAGTGAGTGAGTGAGTGAGTGAGTGAGTGAGTGAGTGAAGTGAGTGAGTGTGTGTAAGTGTGTGTGCATTGTGTGCACGTGAGGCTTAATGTGTGTCTGTTGGTGAATGTGTGCATGTGTCCATGCAAACACATCTTACATGTTTGTGAATGTGTTTTTGTACACTGAGCAATAATACATCACCATCATCAATGTGTCTATTATTTATTTTGGGACTGGAAACACAACACGTGAATGATACTTCAGTAGAAAATCTATTTTCTATGGTTCCCTCTACCGGTTACACCTGCAAAAAAGAATACTGCAAATTGAAGCCATATTTATGTTTGTTATGTTTGTTTATTTACCATATACAAACATCTATGACAACACATCATTTTTTAAAAAAATACTTAAGTATTTGATGTCTCATCCTGTCGTTACAATGCTAAATCTCTACAGTAAACTTGAGTAAAAAGCAGGGGAAAAAAATACAAATTCAATAGGGTCAAAAAATCAAAGCCGTAAAATGAGGAATGGTTACCACCATGCAGAAAATATGCACAATTTATGTGCGCAAGTTAATTATGCCACTTCAGAGGAAGTGTGAAAGGATAAGGAAAGCTGCATAAATTTAGCTGTAATCCAAGCTGGCAGAATTCATTTGCAGGGACAGGCTTATCTGAGCACTGCAGCTTCTCACAAAATTAACCTTGGATATTTGGCCCAATTCAGCCAGCATTTGATTCTCCCTCTCCACTGCTCTCTCTCTCTCTCTCTCTCTCTCTCTCTCCTCCTCTTCTCTCTCTCTCTCTCTCTCTCTCTCTCCTCTCTCTCTCTCTCTTTCGCTCTCTCTCTTTCTCTAGCTAGTGCCCCATCATCTGTTCTCTCTCTCTCTTTCTCTCTCTCTGCTCTGTCTCTCTCAATCCCCCTCTCCCTCATCTCTCATTCACTACACATCAGTCAGCTCTCTCTTGCTCTCTTTTTTTCTCTCTTTTTCTCTCTCTCTCCATTGCTCTCTCTTTTTCTCTCTTTCTCTCTCTCTCTATCTCTTTCTCAGAGGCTCTATGTATTACACAGTGAATACAACAGACTGTTGAGAGTTTATCACTGCAATGTTTGACTAAATAAACAAGCAAAAGCCCACCTCTTCTCTATATGTGTGTGTGTGTGTGTGTGTGTGTGTGTGTCAGAACTACTCCCTCTATTCCTCCCAGGGAATAAAGGAGAGAACACGTCTCTCTCCATGTCTCTACTAGTCCTGCTTCCTCTTCTTGGCAACATTGCAATGAAACAGTTAGGCAGGGGAGCAGGCCCATTGTCTTGCTACTCATTAGGTTTAGTCTGTTTAGTCTGTTTACTGTCTGTGTGCGTCTCATGTTTTTTTCTTGTGCTGAAGACAAAACTAATCTTGAGAACTCTGTTGCTTGGATCCAACATTAAACGGGCCAATTCACACTGCTTTAGTTCTATGCCAGGAAGAACAGACAGAACATGCATGCCTATATGGACCAAATATGTGTTCATTTTCGGTCCAAGTTGAGGATTCTTGTGGGGAAAGTCTTGAAGATGCTTTGATGGATCTCTCTGTATGTCTTCCACTTCATTTAGTATGTGAATACTGTGCCAAAACTCTCTGATCGGATGTTCATCAGTCAGTTCTATGGCAGAATGTTTACTTCAAATATGGCAGCCTCTTCAAAACTGCATCTGCCAATCAGCTACCCTAAGAATGCTCATTCGGCCAATCAGCTATCCTTAGAATGCTCTATCATGCCTGTCCTTTTGATAGGCTACTGACGGGGAAGACAGGAGCAGGTGACCTTTGACGTATATAACATTTTTAAACCTTGATGTGTCCGTGCGTCATTAACATGTGCAGTATGGTATCTGTTCAATGCCAAGACTAATTATCAACAGGTTTGGATCATGTATTCAATAAATAAAACACGTGGTCCCGTGTGGCTCAGTTGGTAGAGCATGGCGCTTGCAACGCCAGGGTTGTGGGTTCATTCCCCACGGGGGGACCAGGATGAATATGTATGAACTGTCCAATTTGTAAGTYGCTCTGGATAAGAGCGTCTGCTAAATGACTTAAAATATAAAAAATGTAAATCATACTCATAAATGGTTACCAATTTACACATCATTTACAGAAGGATGTTACTAGAGGAACAATGTTTGTGTGACTGCCGTTCATGAATAGTAAAAGAGAAACCCACTGGGCACAAACTGGCTGAATCAACGTTGTTTCAACTTAACTTGTCAACATATTGTAACGTGGAAAATACATTGGATTTGAGGATGAAATTTCAACCACAGATATGACATCATGGAAACCTATTTTCAACATAGACAAACATTGTATAAAATGTGTTGAATTTGTACYGTTGAAACAACGTCAGCTCTTCAACGTAATATCAACTATCAGAAAAACAAATTATAGGCTGGGCAGCACCTCCTAGTGGAGAGTTGATCTATCTATGGCTATCATTTGGTCTCCTATCCAGAGTTTTAACCAAGCCCAGTTTAGCTTGATATTTGTCACTGACTACTACCAATGAGCTATCATGAGAATCATGAGATTACTGAGAGATCTCTTAATAAATAAATACAGTGAATTCAGAAAACATTTTGTTACGTTACAGCCTTGTTCTAAAATGGATTAAATCCATTTTTTCCTCATCAATCTACACACAATACCCCATAATGACAAAGTGAAAACAGGTTTTTAGAAATGTTTAGAAATGTATTACAAATAGAAACAGAAATACCTTATTCATTCAGAAGTCACTCGTGCATAGGGCTGTGACCGTATGCTGGTCATTAGTAGCCTACCAAACGTGCTAACTGCCTGGTACCCAGCACTCTATTGTGCCTCTAATCACTCTTACATCAATGAAAATCTAATCAAAAATCTAATCAAACACTTCATGAGAGCCCAGGAGCTAATATTGCGCAACAGTTCTATAGGCTATGCAATTGCGCGTGAAAACAAAGGATCCCATCAGCTTTCTATAGGCTAGGCCTACTGTATTTCTTTTAATGTTAAGCACATTGCTTATATTTACAACAGGAGTATAGCCTACCTGGCTGGCACAAAAATGAACCACTGAAAAAGCTTCCTCCATTCGCTTTTTAAGTGCATAGATGTATTTTGATACAGCCCATGTTTTGATACAGGTGCATGATAATGATCCATTCTAAATTAAAACAAATTTCACACATATATTATTTAGTATATGTAAAGACAAGATTAAATCAAGAATAGTCTGATGGGTGACAATATTAGCCTATCACTTGTGAATGATATATTATCAACTGTGAATGATGCCCAGAATAAGAAAGAATTTTCGAATCATAGTCGCACACCTCATGTAGCCTAGCCCACAGGCCTATGTTTTAATAAGGTTTGTATCACAACTAAAGTGGCCAAATAACTTCTTAAAATTAAATACTTTAATCTGCTTTACAAGGGGTGTAGAGCCTACCTGTATACGTCACTTGAGTGGGTTGAGTCACTGACGTGATCTTCCTGTCTGGGTTGGCGCCCCCCCTTGGGTTGTGCCGTGGCGGAGATCTTTGTGGGCTATACTCGGCCTTGTCTCAGGATGGTAAGTTGGTGGTTGAAATATAAACTCTAGTAGTGTGGGGCTGTGCTTTGGCAAAGTGGGTGGGAATATAACCTTCCTGTTTGGCCCTGTCCGGGGGTATCATCGGATGGGGCCACAGTGTTCTCTGACCCCTCCTGTCTCAGCCTTCAGTATTTATGCTGCGGTAGTTTATGTGTCGGGGGCTAGGGTCAGTTTGTTATATCTGGAGTACTTCTCCTGTCTTATCCGGTGTCCTGTGTAAATTTAAGTATGCTCTCTCTAATTCTCTTTCTCTCTTCTTTCTCTCTCACGGAGGACCTGAGCCCTAGGACCATGCCTCAGGACTACCTGGCATGATGACTCCTTGCTGTCCCCAGTCCACCTGGCCGTGCTGCTGCTCCAGTTTCAACTGTTCTGCCTGCGGCTATGGAACCCTGACCTGTTCACCGGACGTGCTACCTGTCCCAGACCTGCTGTTTTCAACTCTCTAGAGACAGCAGGAGCGGTAGAGATACTCTTAATGATCGGCTATGAAAGCCAACTGACATTTACTCCTGAGGTGCTGACTTGCTGCACCCTCGACAACTACTGTGATTATTATTATTTGCCATTGCTGGCGTCATTATGAACATTTGAACATCTTGGCCATGTTCTGTTATAATCTCCACTCGGCACAGCCAGAAGAGGACTGGCCACCCCTCATAGCCTGGTTCCTCTTTAGGTTTCTTCCTAGGTTTTGGCCTTTCTAGGGAGTTTTTCCTAGCCACCGTGCTTCTACACCTGCATTGCTTGCTGTTTGGGGTTTTAGGCTGGGTTTCTGTACAGCACTTTGAGATATCAGCTGATGTAAGAAGGGCTATATAAATCCATTTGATTTGATTTAATTTGATGTGATTTACATAAGCAGCGTGTGAGTTTCAAGTTTGGGGAATATGATTTTCACCATAAAAATGCACCTTTATCAAAGTTTATTGATAATGGTGTTTTCYGCTAATGGAATATTTGCACGTATAGCCTTGTGCGCATTGCTGTGCTTATGAAGTGAAGAAATAGCCTAATAGTTTATTAAAATKTAAAGCTAAACGTTCTGATCTATTGCGTCAGCCACATTGTGTAAAAAAGTGTTTTAATGCTAGTGGTTGTATTAAATTGGGATCTATCGCATCCAACAATTGTTCGAGACTGTTTGGAATATTTTTTTCTCGCACAGAATAGAATAGGTCGACTTTTGTACTATGGAGAATACATCAAATCAAATCAAAGTTTACAATGCAGACAGTCCGGGTAGCCAATGTGCGGGGGCACTGACCGATTAGTCGTGCTAATTGAGGTAGTATGTACATGAATGTATGGTTAAAGTGACAATGCATATATGATAAACAGAGAGTAGCAGCAGCGTAAAAGAGGGGTTGGGGGGGTACACAGTGCAAATAGTTAGTGATGACTGTTTACAGTCTGATGCCCATGAGATTGAAGCTGTTTTTCATTCTCTCGGTCCCCGCTTTGATGCACCTGTACTGACCTCGCCTTCTKGATGATAGAAGGGTGAACAGGCAGTGGCTCGGGTGGTTGTTGTCCTCAATGATMTTTTTGGCCTTCCTGTGACATCGGGTGKTGTRGGTGTCCTGGAGGGCAGGTAGTTTGCCCCCGGTGATGCATTGTGCAGACCTCACTACCCTCTGGAGAGCCTTACGGTTGTGGGCGGAGCAGTTGCCGTACCAGGCGGTGATACAGCCCGACAGGATGCTCTCGATTGTGCATCTGTAGAAAAGTTTGTGAGTGTTTTTGGTGACAAGCCAAATTTCTTCAGCCTCCTGCTGCGCCTTCTTCACCACGCTCTGTGTGGGTGGACCATTTCAGTTTGTCCGTGATGGGTATGCCGAGGAACTTAAAACTTTCCACCTTCTCCACTACTGTCCCGTCGATGTGGATAGGGGGCTGATCCCTCCCTCCAGGCCAGGTCTCTGACCTCCTCCCTATAGGTTGTCTCGTAGTTGTCGGTTATCAGTCAAATCAAATCAAAGTTTATTTGTCACGTGCGCCAAATACAACAGGTATGCAGTGAAATGCTTACTTACAGGCTCTAACCAATGGTGCAAAAAAGGTATTAGGTGAACAATAGGTAAGTAAAGAAATAAAAACAACACTAAAAAGATAGTGGAAAACAGTAGCGAGTCTATAAAAGTTGCGAGACTATATACAGACACCGGTTAGTCAGGCTGATTGAGGTAGTATGTACATGAATGTATAGTTAAAGTGACTGTGCATATATGATAAACAGAGAGTAGCAGCAGCGTAAAAGAGGGGTTGGGGGGTTACACAATGCAAAAAGTCCAGGTAGCCATTTGATTACCTGTTCAGGAGTCTTATGGCTCGGAGGTAACAACTGTTGAGAAGCCTTTTGGTCCTAGACTTGGCACTCCGTTACCGCTTGCCATGTGGTAGTAGAGAGAACAGTCTATGACTGGGGTGGCTGGGGTCTTGGCAGGCAGCTTAGCCCCAGTGATGTACTGGGMYGTACACACTATCTCTGTAGTGCCTTGCGGTCGGAGGATCTCAGGACCCATGCCAAATCTTTTTAGTTTCCTGAGGGGGAATAGGCTTTGTCGTGCCCCCTTCACGACTGTTTTGGTGTGTTTGGACCATTCTAGTTTGTTGGTGATTTGGACACCAAGGAACTTGAAGCTCTCAACCTGCTCCGCTACATCCCCGTCAATGAGAATGGGGGCGTACTCGGTCCTCCTTTTCCTATAGTCCACAATCATCTCCTTAGTCTTGGTTAAGTTGAGGGATAGGTTGTTATTCTGCCACCACCTGGCCAGGTCTCTGACCTCCTCCCTATAGGCTGTCTTGTCTTTGTGTCGTCGCAAACTTAATGATGGTGTTGGAGTTGTGCCCGGCCACGCAGTCATGGGGGAACAGGGAGTACAGGAGGGGACTGAGCATGCACCCCTGAGGGGCTCCAGTGTTGAGGATCAGCGTTGCAGATGTGTTKCTACCTACCCTCACCACCTGGGGACGGCCCGTCAGGAAGTCCAGGATCCAGTTGCAGAGGGAGGTGTTTAGCCGAAGGATCCTTAGCTTAGTGATGAGCTATGAGGGTACTATGGTGTTGAACGCTGAGCTGTAGTCAATGAATACCATTCTCATGTAGGTGTTACTTTTGTCTAGGTGGGAAAGGGCAGTGTGGAGTGCAATAGAGATTGCGTCATCAGTGGATCTGTTTGGGCTGTATGTAAATTGGAGTGAGKYTAGGGTTTCTGGGATAATGGTGTTGATGTTAGCCATTACCAGCCTTTCAAAGCACTTCATGGCTACGAACGTGAGTGCTACGGTTCTATGGTCATTTAGGCAGGTTGCCTTAGTGTTCTTGGGCACAGGGACTATGGTGGTCTGCTTGAAACATGTTGGTATTACAGACTCAATCAGGGACATGTTGAAAATGTCAGTGAAGACACCTGCCAGTTGGTCAGCACATGCCCGGAGCACATGTCCTGGTAATCCGTCTGGCCCCACAGTCTTGTGAATGTTGACCTGTTTAAAGGTCTTACTCACGTCGGCTGCGGAGAGCGTGATCACACAGTCTTCCGGAACAGCTGAAGCTCTCATGAATGCCTCAGTGTTGCTTGCCTAAAAGCTAGCATAGAAGGGATTTAGCTCGTCTGGTAGGCTCGTGTCACTGGGCTACTCGCGGCTGTGCTTCCCTTTGTAGTCTGTAATAGTTTGCAAGCCCTGCCACATAAGACAAACATCGGAGCCGGTGTAGTACCATTCAATCTTAGCCCTGTATTGACGTTTTGCCTGTTTGATGGTTCGTCGGAGGGCATAGCAGGATTTCTTATAAGCTTCCGGGTTAGAGTCCCRCACCTTGAAAGCGGTAGCTCTACCATTTAGCTCAGTGCAAATGTTGCCTGTAATCCATGGCTTCTGGTTGGGGTATGTACGTACAACCAGAAGGACCACAAGTCCTCGATGCACTTATTGATAAAGCCAATGACTGATGTGGTGTACTCCTCAATGCTATCGGAAGAATCCCGGAACATGTTCCAGTCTATGATAGCAAAACAGTCCTGTAGTTTAGCATCTGCTTCATCTGACCACTTTTTTATAGAGCGAGTCACTGGTGCTTCCTGCTTTAAGTTTTGCTTGTAAGCAGGAATCAGGAGGATAGAACTGTGGTCAGATTTACCAAATGGAAGGCGAGGGAGAGCTTTGTACGCGTCTCTGTGTGTGGAGTACAGGTGATCTAGATTTTTTTTCTCCTCTGGTTGCACATTTAACATGTTGATAGAAATGATGTAGAACTGATTGAGTTTCCCTGCATTAAAGTCTCCGGCCATAGGAGCGCCGCCTCTGGGTGAGAGGTTTCCTGTTTGCTTATTTCCTTATACAGCTGACTGAGTGCGGTCTTAGTGCCAGCATCCATCTGTGGTGGCAAATAAACAGGGTGTATTACAGCCACACAAAGGGGATGCCGCCGTGAAATTCTAGGCATTATCAAGTGGTTGTCAAGTTGTGAAGAAATGACTAATGTACTGTGTACAGCTTGCGCAAAAAAACAAAGCAGAGCTCATGCCTTTTAAGCAACTTTTTTCAAATCATCATTAGAGTCGCATCATGCAGCCTTACAATGTATTAAAAATCAAAACATATATCCCAACGTTTGTAGAACAACTAAAGTTACATTAATAACTCTAAATTAAGCATGTAGGAGTACCTATTTCTTTGTTAATGCTCAACACAGAATAGCCGCATGTGCGCACTCCCTCAAATTGCTTGGAGAAAATATCAGCTTAGTTCAATTGTATCGTTCATATTATAAAATAATGCCACGGAATTCTAAGCAAATCTTGTCTGCTAAATGAACTAGTGTAGCCCACATCCATATGGCATAGCAGGTCAGGTCCTAACATAAGGACARCTTAGAGTATGCTATTCTGTTCTTCTGAAATAGACTACATTTTCCTTTAGACCTGTCTAAAATAAATCAGGGATTTATTGTGAAGGTGTAGGCTATATTACATGGATTTATTAGACTTATTAAAATGTAGATGTTCCAAAGGTCTGTGTTGAAGCCAGGATATGCTAAATGTGTTTATGTTAATTAACGGTCAATTAGCGTGAGACCGACAGTTATTTGCTTGACAATCACTGGCTGACGAAATTTCGTAACCGAAATTTCCTGTTTGAAGGTGAACCTCCGCCACAGTCTGAGGTCCTGAGAGCTCTGGAGCAGAATTTCATCAAGGATGTCTGTACTTTGCTCCATTCATCTTTCCCTCGATCCTGGCTAGTCTCCCAGTCCCTGCCGCTGAAAAACAACCCCACAGCATGATGCTGCCACCACCATGCTTCACCGTAGGGATGGTGCCAGGTTTCCTCCAGACGTTCCTCCARACGTGCCTTTTTAGGTGCCTTATGGCAAACTCCAAGCGGGCTGTCATGTGCCTTTTACTRATGAGTGGCTTCCCCTCTGACCACTCTACCATAAAGGCCTGATTGGTGGAGTGCGCAGAGATGGTTGTCCTTCTGGAAGGTTCTCCCATCTCCACAGAGGAACTCTGGAGCTCTGTCAGAGTGACCATAGGGTTCTTGGTCACCTCCCTGACCAAGGCCCTTCTCCCCTGATTGCTCAGTTTGACCGGGCAGAAGAGTCTTGGTGGTTTCAAATTTCTTCCATTTAAGAATGATGGAGGTCACTGTGTTCTTGGGGACCTTCAATGCTGCAGACCTTGATACCCTTCCCTAGATCTGTGCCTCGACACAATCTTGTCTCGGAGCTCTACAGACAATTTCTTTGACCTCAAGGCTTGGATTTTACTCTGACATACATTGTCAACTGTGGGAACTTATATGGACAAGATTATCAATGGAAACAGGATGCACCTGAGCTCAAATTCGATTCCCATAGCAACGGGTCTGAATATTTATGTAAATAAGTTATTTCTGTTTTWAATTYTTTATATATTTGAAGAAAAAAAAAMAGTTTTTGCTTTTTCGCTATGGGGCATTTTGTGTTTTTTTTATGAGGATTTTTTCTATTTATATACATTTTAGAATAAGGCTGTAATGTAACAAAATGTGGAAAAGGTGAAGGGGTCTGAATACTTTCTGAATCCACTGTACATTCACTGTTGCTATCAAAGCCATTCCAAAGGGTAGTATTAACGGAGCAAATGAAATGTAGCCATACTCTATAAGTCCTATATCATCAATGAGACTATTTAGGCCTATATAGCATTTGTGAAGTTATCAACAACTATTGTTTCAATTCAACCCTGGGTTCAACTAAAAATAGAAAATACATAGTGTATAGGATTAGGGTTTGAAGCTTTGGTTGATGTCAAATTTAATCTTCAAGTTAATAATGAATGTGTTGGATCCACCACTCCATTTCAACCAAAGATTTCAGTTAAAGAATAGGACTAAATCAAATCAAACTTTATTTAAAGTGGACTTAAATTTTGATTTGATTTAGTCCTATTCTTTAACTTAGATTGTTGGTTGAGATGGAGACATGAATCCTACATATCATGTATTAATTTGTAGACAAACTGGAATGAAAGTCAGACTAAGAAAATGACACAAAATATACACTACTKGTCAATGGTTTTAGAACACCTACTCATTCAAGGGTTTTTCTTTATTTTTAATATTTTCTACATTGTAGAATAATAGTGAAGACATCAAAACTATGAAATAACACATATGAAATCATTTAGTGACAAAAAATGTTAAACAAATCAAAATATTTTTCATATTTGAGATTCTTCAAATAGCTACCCTTTGCCTTGATGACAGCTTTGCACATTCTTGGCATTCTCTCAACCAGCTTAACTTGGAATGCTTTTCCAACAGTCTTGAAGGAGTTCCCACATATGCCGAGCACTTGTTGGCTGCTTTTCCTTCAATTTGGCTGAGGTCGGGGGATTGTGGCCAGGTGATTTGATGCAGCACTCCATCACTTTCCTTCTTCGTAAAATAGCCCTTACACAGCCTGGAGGTGTGTTGGGTCATTGTCCTGTTGAAAAACAAATGATAGTCCCACTAAGCCCAAACCAGATGGGATGGCATATCACTGCAGAATGATGTGGTAGCCATGCTGGTTAGGTGTGCCTTGAATTCTAAATAAATCACAGACAGTGTCACCAGCAAAGCACCATCACACCATAACACCCCCTCCTCTATGCTATACGGTGTTAAAAACACATGCGGAGATCATCCGTTCACCCACATCACATCTCACAAAGACGCTGCGGTTGGAACCAAAAATCTCCAATTTGGACTCCAGACCAAAGGACAAATTTCCACCAGTCAATTGTCCATTGCTGTGGTTCTTGGGCTGTCATTTGGTGGGTGTAGCTGGTGCATGGAAGTCAGGCGCAGGAGAGCAGAGATGAGTGAACAAAGAAACACCCCCCCCAAAAAATAAAATAAAAAAATATAAAAAAATATTAAAAAAAGAAACACTTTACTGAGGCAAATGTAAGAACAGAACGCAACCGCGTCACAAAAACAAATGCCCAAAGAACAAGTGAGGCAGCACAACATACAACAACCAAGTACAAAGTACCGGCTGCCACAAATCACGGGTACAAATAAAACCCGGCGCAACCCAGCCGGAAGCGTGCCAACCTAGACAATTAACAATACCCCACACAGACATGGAGGGAACAGAGGGCTAAATACACATAGTACTCACGAGGAGATGTAAAACCAGGTGTGTGGAAAACAAAACAAATGGAAAAATGAAAGGTGGAGCGGCGATGGCTAGAAGACCGGTGACGTCGACCGCCGAACGCCGCCCTAGCAARGAGAGGGACCAACTTYGGCGGAAGTCGTGACATGGCCCAAGCAAGTCTCTTCTTATTATTGGTGTCCAGATTCATACAGTCTCCTCTGAACAGTTGATGTTGAGATGTGTCTGTTACTTGAACTCTGTGAAGCATTTATTTGGTCTCCAATTTCTGAGGCTGGTAACTCTAATGAACTTATCCTCTGCAACAGAGGTAACTCTGTGTCTTCCATTCCTGTGCCGGACCTCATGAGAGCCAGTTTCATCATAGTGCTTGTTTTCTTGACTGCACTTTAATTAAGAAACTTTCAAAGTTTTTGAAATGTTCCATTTTGACTGGCCTTAATGTCTTAAAGTAATGATGGACTGTCCTTTGTCTTTGCTTATTTGAGCCGCTCTTGCCATAATATTGACTTGGTCTTTTACCAAATAGGGCTATCTTTTGTATACCCCCTCTACCATGTAACAACACAACTGATTGGCTCAAACACATTAAGATGGAAAGAAATTCCACAAGTTAACCTTTAAGAAGGCACACCTGTTAATTGAAATGCATTCCAGGTGACTACCTCATGAAGCTGGTTGAGAGAATGCCAAGAGTGTGCAAAGCTGTCATCAAGGCAAAGCGTGGCTATTTGAAGAATCTTAAATATAAAATATATTTGGATTTGTTTAACACTTTTTTGGTTACTACAAGATTCCAGATGTGTTATGTCATAGTTTTGATGTCTTCAATATTATTCTACAATGTATTCAATGTGTTCTACAATCTAAGCTAGATGCCCTCAATCTCACACAAATTACCAAGGAACCTACAAGGTACAACCCTAAATCCGTAACCATGGGCACCCTCTTAGATATCATCCTGACCAACTTGCTCTCTAAATACACCTCTGCTGTCTTCAACCAGGATCTCAGCGATCACTACCTCATTGCCTGCGTGCGTAATGGGTCTGCGGTCAATCGACCACATCTCATCACTGTCAAACGCTCCCTAAAACACTTCAGCAAGCAGGCCTTTCTAATTGACCTGGCCCGGGTATCCTGGAAGGATATTGGCCTCGTCAGTAGAGGATGCCTAGTTGCTCTTYAAAAGTGCTTTCTTCACCATCTTAAATAAGCATGCCCCATTCAAAAAATATAGAACTAAGAACAGATATAGCCCTTGGTTCACCCCAGACTTGACTGCCCTTGACCATCACAAAAACATCCTGTGGCGTTCTGCATTAGCATCGATTAGCCCCCGCGATATGCAACATTTCAGGGAAGACAGGAACCAATATACTCAGTCAGTTAAGAAAGCTAAGGCTAGCTTTTTCAAACAGAAATTTGCTTCCTGTAGCACTAATTCCCAAAAAGTTTTGGGACACTGTAAAGTCCATGGAGAATAAGAGCACCTCCTCCCAGCTGCACACTGCACTGAAGATAGGAAACACTGTCACCACCGTTAAATCTACGATAATCGATCATTTCAATAAGCATTTTTCTACGGCTGGGCATGCTTTCCACCTGGCTACCCCTACCCCAGCCAACATCTGAGCACCCCCTGCAGAAACTCGCCTGGTTCACCAACTACTTCTCAGATAGAGTTCAGTGTGTCAAATCGGAGGGCCTGTTKTCCGGACGTCTGGCAGTCTTTATGGGAGTGCCACAGGTTTCAATTCTCGGGCCGACTCTTTTCTCTGTATATATCAATGATGTCGCTCTTGCTACTGGTGATTCTCTGATCCACCTCTATGCAGACAACACCATTCTGTATACATCTGGCCCTTCTTTGGACACTGCGCTAACAAACCTCCAAACGAGCTTCAACACCATACAACACTCCGTGCATGGCCTCCAACTGCTTTTAAATACTAGTAAAACTGAGTGCATGCCCGCACCCTCCCACCCGACTAGCTTCCTATTTCGCAACAAAGCCTCCTTCACTCATGCTGCCAAACATACCCTCATAAAACTGACTATCCTACCGATCCTTGACTTCGGCGATGTCATTTATAAAATATCCCCCAACACTCTACTCGGCAAACTGGATGTAATCTATCACAGTGCCATCCATTTTGTCACCAAAACCCCATATACTACCCACCACTGCGACCTGTATGCTCACGTTGGCTGACCCTCACTACATATCCGTCGCCAAACCCCCTGGCTCCAGGTCCTTTATAAGGACCTGGCTTTGTGATGGACACTCCAATACCTTGACTTTCTTGTCCTTAAGCCATTTGCCACAACTTTGGAAGTATGATTGGGATCATTGTCCATTTGGAAGACCCATTTGCGACCAAGCTTTAACTTCCTGACTGATGTCTTGAGATGTTGCTTCAATATATCCACATCATTTTCCATCCTTATGATGCCATCTATTTTGTGACGTGCACCAGTCCCTCCTGCAGCAAAGCACCCCCACAAAATGATTCTGCCACCCCTGTCCTTCACGGTTGGGATGGTGTTCTTCGGCTTGCAAGCGTCCCCCTTTTTCCTCCAAACATAACGATGGTCATTATGGCCAAACTTCTATTTTTGCTTCATCAGACCAGAGGACATTTCTCCCAAAAAAYACGATCTTTGTCCCAATGTGCAGTTGCAAACCGTGGTCTGGCTTTTTTATGGCAGTTTTGGAGCAGTGGCTTCTTCCTTGCTGAGTGGCCTTTCAGGTTATGTCGATATATGACTCGTTTTACTGTGGATATAGATACTTTTATAATAAAGTTTCCTCAAGCATCTTCACAAGGTCTTTTGCTGTTCTGGGATTGATTTTCACTTTTTGCACCAAAGTACGTTCATCTCCTAGAGACAGAACGCGTCTCCTTCCTGAGCAGTATGACGGCTGCGTGGTCTCATTGTGTTTATACTTACGTACTATTGTTTGTACAGATGAACAAGGTACCTTCAGGTGTTTGGAAATTGCTCCCAAGGATGAACCAGACTTGTGGAGTTCTCCAATTTTTTTTCTGAGGTCTTGGCTGATTTCTTTTGATTTTCCCATGAGGTCAAGCAAAGAGGCACTGAGTTTGAAGGTAGGCCTTGAAATACATCCATGGGTACACCTCCAATTGACTCAAATTATGTCAATTATCTTATCAGAAGCTTCTAAAGCCGTGACATCATTTTCTGTAATTTTCCAAGCTGTTTAAAGGCACAGTCAACTTGGTGTATGTAAACTTCTGACCCACTGGAATTGTGATACAGTGAATTATAAGTGAAATTATCTGTCTGTAAACAGTTGCTGGGAAAATTACTTGTGTCCTAACCGACTTGCCAAAACTATAGTTTTTAGCAAGAAATTTGTTGAGTGATTGAAAAACGAGTTTTAATGACTCCAACCTAAGTGTATGTAAACCTCTGACTTCAAAAGCCAACACTTCCTTTGGCTGCCTTTCCTTCCAGTTCTCTGCTGCCAATGACTGGAACGAATTGCAAAAATCACTGAAGCTGGAGTCTTATATCTCCCTCTCTAACTTTAAGCATCAGCTGTCAGAGCAGCTTACCGATCACTGTACCTGTACACAGCCAATCTGTAAATAGCACACCCAACTACCTCATCCTCATACTATTACTTACCTTCTTGCTCTTTTGCACCCCAGTGTCTCTACTTGCAGATCATCATCTGCACATATATCACTCCAGTATTAATGCTAAATTGTAATTATTTCGCCTCTATGGCTTATTTATTGCCTACCTCCCTACTCTTCCACATTTGCACACACTGTAATACTGTAAATAGCCAAAAGTTAAGGCTATCTTACCCCACAAGACATGCCACAAGAGGTCTCTTCACAGTCCCCAAGTCCAGAACAGACTATGGGAGGCACACAGTACTACATAGAGCCATGTCTACATGGAACTCTATTCCATATTATTAAGTTACTGACACAAACAGTAAAATTAGATTTAAAAAACAGATTAAAAAAACACCTTATGGAACAGCGGGGACTGTGAAGCAACACAAACATTGGCACGGACACATGCATACACACACACGCGCGATAACATACGCACTATACATACACATGGATTTAGTAATGTAGATATGTGGTAGTGGTGGAGTAGGGGCCTGAGGGCACACAATGTGTTGTGGAATCTGTGAATGTATTGTAATGTTTTAATAAAATTGTATAAACTGCCTTGATTTTGCTGGACCCCAGGAAGAGTAACTGCTGCTGTGGCAGCAGCTAATGGGGATCCATAATATACAAATACAAATACAAATGTAAAAGTTTTATTGAACCTTAAAATGAGTAACTCATCCATGGCCATATTTTGAGGCTACTGTAACTATAAAAGTCTTATTATGTAATCATAGAAAGCGTGTATGTTCAAGCTGGCATGCAAAGGCCGCAGGTCTGTGGAGACCTTCACAATATAAATATCTGTGCAGAATCTCGAACAGCATTGATCACTTGCACCATGTACTTTTAGTGTAATCTCAACTGCAATCCAGATCATTTGGTTGTGCTATTAGATGAAGCACAGTGAAAACACATTAATCTGTTGTATAAATAAACAAAATATTAGACATTGTATTTCCATTTGAACTTTGCTGTGCTTTTAAATGGTTCAAAGTGCAGTTATAACATATTTAGATGACAACTTAATCARAAATCAGAAATAGTTTTTCCGTTGGAATTTGGTTTTGCTTTTATATGGTTAAAAGCGCAATGATAATACATTGGGAATTCAGCAAACTTCTGGCTGTCTTTTTAAGTTGGTGAATAAAGGTTGAAATCTCATTGATCAACATCTCAACAAAAAATTACCCACATTTCCACATTGAAATTATGTGGTGTGCCAGTGGAAACATACTGCTAGTTCTTTATTAACTGTCAAGATGAATTTTTGTCACTGTACGTGGATGTCCCCTCTGACACTTAACAAGAGAATACTACTCCAAATGATCTGGGAGCAAGTCACAAGTCAACGAGCAGTAGAAGCTCATTTCTAACCCCGACGCCCAGTTTCATCATCACACACACACACACATACACACACATCCTCCTCTGATATCACTCAGCAACTCTGCATCGCTGTCGTCACCTCGAGACTGATCGCCGTGACAACCTCTCCTGTCCCCATCTGTAACTCTAATGTTCCTGTCAGGTGATGGGATGGAGGCCATTAATCAGAACTTTCTGCCAGGCCACTAATGGGACCCATCCCATAATGTATGTTTATAATGTATGTATATCCCTCTCCAATGAATTCAGGACGTCCGGAAACATATGCTAATCATTTCCCTGTCCGTGAGTCTTCAAAGTCGCTACTCGCTAGTCCCCCTAAATCTAAAACTAATATGTTATTTTTCTTATTTTTTTTATTTGATTTTAAGAGAAGGGATTGAGGCTTTGGAGCTGCTAAAGCGGCTCAAGTTCTAAAAACTTTCCTGTGAAGAATTCTTAGGTTGTGTGTGTGTGTGTGTGTGTGTGTGTGTGTGTGTGTGTGTGTGTGTGTGTGTGTGTGTGTGTGTGTGTGTGTGTGTGTGTGTGTGTGTGTGTGTGTGTGTGTGTGTGTGTGTGTGTGTGTGTGTGTGTGTGTGTGTGTGTGTGTGTGTGTGTGTGTGTGTGTGTGTGTGTGTGTGTGTGTGTGTGTGTGTGTGTGTGTGTGTGTGTGTGCCGTCGTAATATGTTTATGTGTGTGTGTGTGTTTGTGTGTGTGTTTGTGTGTGTGTTTGTGTGTGTGAGCACGTAAGTTAAATACAAAAAGTTGACTCACCCTAGTTGTAGACTAGTTGAACCCCAATGTTATCCTCCTTTCTTTCATGTTGGCAAACCGGTCTATGGCTCTGTCATAGTACGTTTTTAGTTTTTGTTGCCATTGGCTACCTAGCTAAAATGCTTCCTCACATGGGCAACAATGAACCAGCTAAGTTAGCTCAGCCCAACGCTGAWTGGCAAATTATTTTATACATTTTTTTTATCAAGGGAGGCCAAACTTTACTGGCATCAATCAATCAACAACTATGGCATCAACATGTCATACTATTTTGGTCCAGACAGCATCAGATACCTGGGCTACACATACTGAGACAGAGTGTCACTGTTTCCTCACTCTGATGATTTCTCCAGTGAGATTCAGCCACTTGCGAATTGAAGAAAAATTATGAAAATACAGAGAGACGAAAGATAAATTACTTTATAATTTAAATGCTTTTATTTGTAAAATATTTGGGGAAGCCTGGATTTCCTTGGCATCCATGAATACATGCCACCGATAAGTCCATGCTCACACCCCACCTCTACCAGTAGCCTATGGCTGTAAGAGTAGTGATGACATTTAAAGTTCCCTCCTCCCTTGTCTATGTGTTGCAGTCATCCAAACAGTCTGCTTGATGGATTGAAGTTAATTAGTTTAAACTGCTCACCGAAATAGCACCCAACCATCCCAACACTATTACACAGAAATACCACCCAACCACCCCAACACTATTACACAGAAATACCACCCAACCACCCCAACACTATTACACAGAAATACCACCCAACCATCCCAACACTATTACACAGAAATACCACCCAANCCCCAACACTATTACACAGAAATACCACCCAACCATCCCAACACTATTACACAGAAATACCACCCAACCATCCCAACACTATTACACAGAAATACCACCCAACCACCCCAACACTATTACACAGAAATACCACCCAACCATCCCTAGGTGGTCATTGAAAATAAGAATTTGTTATTAACTGACTTGCCTAGTAAAATAATTGTTAAAAAAATCACCATCCCAAGTCAATACATTGTAGAGCCACCTTTTGCAGCAATTACAGCTGCAAGACTCTTGGGGTATGTGTCACGAATCCCGCCGAAGATGGTGCCTCTTCCTGTTCGGGCGGCGCTCGGCGGTCGTCGTCGCCGGCCTACTAGCTGCCACCGATCCCTTTTTCTGTTTCATTTAGTTGTGTCTAATTTGTTGCACCTGTTTCGTGTTTAGGTTTGGATGTGGGCTATTTAAACCCAGTTGGCCCGCCGGCTTTTGTGCGGGCTTGTTTTTCTGTTTGTGGTGTTCGTTTATTCTTGTGGTGTCTGTTCCTGCTCAGTTTCGTCCTGTTTGTTGGACTGGGACTTTACGCGCCCTTGTGTGTGTGGCGTGACCGTCTCTCTGGTTGTATTTGGAATATTAAAAATCCACATCTTTTGGAACTACCCTGCTCTCTGCGCCTGACTCCTGCACTCACCACTTATTGAAGCCGTGACAGTATGTCTCTATAAGCTTGGTACATCTAGCGATTGGGATTTTTGCCCATTCTTCAAGGCAAAACTGCTCCAGCTCCTTCAAGTTGGATGGGTTCCGCTGGTGGACAGCAATCTTTAAGTCATACCACAGATTCTCAATTGGATTGAGGTCTGGGATTTGACTAGGCCATTCCAAGACATTTAAATGTTTCCTTTTAAACCACTCAAGTGTTGCTATAGCAGTATGCTTAGGGTCATTGTCCTGATGGAAGTTGAACCACTTCCCAGTCTCTCTGGAAGACTGAAACAGGTTTCCCTCAAGAATTTCCCTGTATTTAGTGCCATCCATCATTCCTTCAATTCTGACCTGTTTCCCAGTCCCTGCTGGTGCTCTCGGAGTGATGAGAGGTGTTGGGTTTGAGCCAGACATAGTGTTTTCCTTGATGGTCAAAAAGCTACATTTTAGTCTCATCTGACCAGAGTACCTTTTTCCATATGTTTGGGGAGTCTCCCACATGCCTTTTGGAGAACACCAAATGTGTTTRCTTATTTYTTTCTTTAAGCAATGTTTTTTTTCTGGCCACTCTTCCGTAAAGCCAAGCTCTGTGGAGTGTACGGCTTAAAGGGGTCCTATAGACAGATACTCCAATCTCCGCTGTGGAGCTTTGCAACTTGTTTCCTCTCTGATTAATGCCCTCCTTGCCTGGTCCGTGAGTTTTGGTACCATATTCTTTCCATTTTTTAATAATGGATTTAATGGTGCTCCGTGGGATGTTCAAAGTTTCTGATCTTTTTTTMTAACCCAACCCTGATCTGTACTTCTCCACAACTTCTCCACAGCTCCTTGGCCTTCATGGTGCCACTTGCTTGGTGGTGCCCCTTCCATACACTTAGTGGTGTTGCAGACTCTGGGGCTTTTCAGAACAGGTGTATATATACTGAGATCATGTGACAGATCATGTGACACTTAGATTGCACACAGGWGGACTTAATTTAACTAATTATGTGACTTCTGAAGGTAATTGGTTGCACYAGATCTTATTTAGGGGCTTCATAGCAAAAGGGGTGAATACATATGCACGCAACACTTTTCATTTTTTTWAAGTTATTTTTTTCATTTCACTTCACCAATTTGGACTATTTTGTGTATGTCCATTACATGAAATCCAAATGAAAATCTATTTAAATGACAGGTTGTAAGGCAACAAAATAGGAAAAACACCAAGGGGATGAAAACTTTAGGCACTGTAGCAATTAGCAGTAGTTTGTGTGTGTGATGTTCCTGACAAGAAAATATACTGTACAGCAATGTCAATTACATTTAGCTATATAATGTAAATGCAGATAACATGACAAAAGAAAAATGTCAAATAATTACTTCTGTCTCAGCCATTATAAAAAATTGTCTTGTGACACAAGAACGCTAACTCCTCCAAAGATCACTTTTATATTTGTTCTATCTTCTATTATAGAGGTGTGCGCATACTAACAACATAACAGCAAGACAGAAAGGTAGATGACAGTTCCTTGCTATTTTTTTCTAATTGGACTGAAATGAGGTGCAAGACAATTAAGTAGTGTGCTTTATCAGGCCTGGTGCAGAGGCAGGGAGGCTCAGTACTGAACCAACGGGAGCTGGGATCGACACCTGCATTGCCARGCAAATCTCTACCTCCCTCCTCCCTCCATCTCTTCCTCCCTCCGCCTGCCATTCGTTCACAAGCTTTGTTTATCACATTTTTCAATTAACCTCCAACGATTTAACTCCCTTCATAAAGCCACTGTGTGCATGTTTGCTCCAAAGAACAAATAAAATGGTATCTCTCTTCTGCCTCTCTCTCTTCCTGTCTCTCTCTCTATCCCCCCACCCCTCTTTTTCCTATGTCTCCCTACTCGTTACTTCCTCTTTGCCGTGGTGTGTGGTTATCCCGGGAAGCTGTGCTTCGCAGGGCTCGGCAGGACTTTCCCAGGAGAAGGGCTGTATACAGTGCATTCGGAAAGTATTCAAACACCTTCACTTTTTCCACCTTTTGTTACATTACAGACTTATTCAAAAATGGATTGAACGCAAATAAATCCTCAGCAATCTACACACTATACCCCATAATGACAAAGCAAAAACAGGTTTTTAGAAATGTTTGCACATTCAAATATGTATATGATTTTTTAAAATACCTTATTTATATAAGCCTTCAGACACTTTGCTATGAGACTCGAAATTGAGCTCAGGTACATCCTGTTTCCATTGATCATCCTTGAGATGTTTTTACTTGATTGGAATCCAGCTGTGGTAAATTCAATTGATTGAACATGATTTGAAAGGGACACACCTGTCTATATAAGGTCCCACAATTGACAGTGCATGTCAGAGCAAAAACCAAGCCATGAGGTCGAAGCAATTGTCCGTAGAGCTCTGAGAAAGGATTGTGTCGAGGCATAGATCTGGGGAAGGGTAACAACACATTTCTGAAGAGAAAGGGAAAAGTAATAAGAGAGAGGGAGAAGTAGGAAGAGAGAGAGAAATAGGAAGAGAGAGAGAAATAGGAAGAGAGAGAGAAATAGGAAGAGAGAGAGAAATAGGAAGAGAGAGAGAAATAGGAAGAGAGAGAGAAATAGAAAGAGAGAGAGAAATAGGAAGAGAGAGAGAAATAGGAAGAGAGAGAGAAATAGGAAGAGAGAGAGAAATAGGAAGAGAGAGAAATAGGAAGAGAGAGAAGTAGGAAGAGAGAGAGAAATGGGAAGAGAAAATATTGACACAATTTGATAAAATATTGATTATACTACAGTACTAACGCCCATAGACACGCACTGAATAACACATTCATAAATGGCAAAAAGGACAGTCAAAAAATAAATGATAAGAAACAAGGTTTTGAAGATGTCAAAATAACTCAGGAAATATATATACAGTTGAAGTCGGAAGTTTACATACACTTAGGTTGGAGTCATTAAAACTTGTTTTTCAACCACTCCACATATTTCTTGTTAAAAACATGTTTTGGCAAGTCGGTTAGGACATCTACTTTGTGCATGACACAAGTAATTTTTCCAACAATTGTTTACAGACAGATAATTTCACTTATAATTCACTGTATCACAATTCCAGTGGGTCAGAAGTTTACATACACTAAAGTTGACTGTGCCTTTAAACAGCTTGGAAAATTCCATATAAAATGATATCATGGCTTTACAAGCATCTGAATAGGCTAATTGACATCATTTGAGTCAATTGGAGGTGTACCTGTGGATGTATTTCAAGGCCTACCTTCAAAACTCAAG
This sequence comes from Salvelinus sp. IW2-2015, assembly GCF_002910315.2. NCBI lineage: Eukaryota > Metazoa > Chordata > Actinopteri > Salmoniformes > Salmonidae > Salvelinus > Salvelinus sp. IW2-2015. The sequence continues at coordinate 8,544,584 of NC_036869.1, forward strand.
TTCCTCTTTGCTTGACATCATGGGAAAATCAAAAGAAATCAGCCAAGTCCATCATAAAAAAAATTGAGAACTCCACAAGTCTGGTTCATCCTTGGGAGCATTTTTCCCAACACCTGAAGGTAACCTTTTTCATCTGTACAAACAATAATCCGGCAAGTATAAAACAACCAATGGGACCACGCAGCCGTCATAACGCTCAGGAAGGAGACGCGTTCTTGTCTCCTAGAGATGAACGTACTTTGGTGAGAAAAAGTGCAAACCAATTCAGATCAACAGCAAAGGACCTTGGACGATGCTGAGGAAACAGGTACAAAAGTATCTATATCCACAGTAAAACGAGTCCTATATCATCATAACCTGAAAGGCCACTCAGCAAGGAAGAAGCCACTGCTCCAAAACCGCCATAAAAAAGCCAGGCTACTCTTAGCAACTGCACATGGGGACAAAGATCATACTTTTTGGAGAAATGTCCACTGGTCTGATGAAACAAAAATACAACTGTTTGGCCATAATGACCATCATTATGTTATGAAGCACGGGGATGGCAGCATCATGTTGTTGGTGGTGCTTTGCTGCAGGAGGGACTGGTGCACTTCAAAAATAGATGGCATCATGAGGCAGGAAAATTATGTGGATATATTGAAGCAACATCTCAAGACATAAGTCAGGAAGTTAAAGCTTGGTCGCAAATGGGTCTTCCAAATGGACAATGACCCCAAGCATACTTCCAAAGTTGTGGCAAAATGGCTTAAGGACAACAAGGTCAAGGTATTGGAGTGTCCATCACAAAGCCCTGACCTCAATCCTATAGAAATTTTGTGGGCAGAACTGAAAAAGCGTGTGTGAGCAAGGAGGCCTACAAACCTGACTCAGTTACACCAGCTGCGTCAGGAGGAATGGGCCAAAATTCACCCAACTTGTTGTGGGAAGCTTGTGGAAGGCTACCTGAAACATTTTACCCAAGTTAAACAATTTAAACGCAATGCTACCAAATACTAATTGAGTGTATGTAAAGTTCTGACTGAAAGTGATGAAAGAAACAAAAGCTGAAATAAATCATTCTCTCTACTATTTTTCTGACATTTCACATTCTTAAAATAAAGTGTTGATGCTAACTGACCTAAGACATATACTTTTTACTAGGATTAAATGTCAGGAGTTGTGAAAAACTGAGTTTAAATGTATTTTTCTAAGGTGTATGTAAACTTACGACTTCAACTGTAAATATTTTTTACATATTTAAACCCTTTTTTGGGTATGCACAAAACTACCATCACACTTTCATTCCATTCTGAGCAAAACAGAGAACGCCATCATGTTCGTGAGAGTCTCCCCTTTCCATAGAGTGGTTTAATAATTTTTAGGTTAAAGTGTTCGGACGCAACAAATTTTAAAGTGACGTCTCATGGTCTAACAAACATCGCTCTWGCTCTGCCACTTTTCACCACATATGCAGAAGTGTGACACTGGCGGATGTAGGGAATTTTCACTGGGATTTTATTGTTATGTAACTTAGATTGCTGCACCGGTGCGTCAATCGACTCTAGGGGGTTGACAAACGTGAAGCATGCCAGAACTATGTCAATTTTAATCAACATTAACACTGAGGAAGTGTTAAATGTTCTCCAATTTCTTGGCCTTAATCCTCTCTCCCAAAATAAAAATGGCCTTACCTTATAACTCTACATGTATTCTGATTCTAAACAAAAAAGACCAATMCCATTTTACCATAACAGAAGCTGAAACCAGAATTGACTATGTCCGTTTTCACACCTGACCAATTTGTCAATACGTTGAATTAAATCAGGCTTATTGATGTCCTACCATGCCTTCGGAATGTGTTCAGACCCCTTGACTTTCTCCACATTTTGTTACGTTACAGCCTTATTCTAAAATGGATTACATAAAAAATATTCCTCAGCAATCTACACGCAAAACCGCGTAATGACAAAGTGAAAACAGGTTTTTAGAAAATGTTGCTAATTTATTAAATCTCTGAAACAGAACTATATAATTTACATAAGTATTCAGAGACGGGATTGTGTTGAGGCACAGATCTGGGGAAAGGTACCAAAAAATGTCTGAAGCATTGAAGGTCCCCAAGAGCACAGTGGTCTCCATCATTCTAAAATGGAAGAAGTTTGGAAACACCAAGACTCTTCCTAGAGCTGGCCAAACTGAGCAAACGGGGGAGAAGAGCCTTGGTCAGGGAGGTGACTAAGAACCAGATGGTTACTCTGACAGAGCTCTAGAGTGTTCCTCCGTGGAGATGGGAGAACCTTCTAGAAGGACAACCATCTCTGCAGCACTCCACCAATCAGGCCTTTATGGTAGAGTGGCCAGACGGAAGCCACTCCTCAGTAAAAGGCACATGACAGCCCGCTTGGAGTTTGCCAAAAGGCACCTAAAGACATGAGAAACAAGATTCTCTGTTCTGATGAAACCAAGATTGAACTCTTTGGCCTGAATGCCAAGCGTCACATCAGGAGGAAACCTGGCACCATCCCTACGGTGAAGAATGGTGGTGGCAGCATCATGCTTTGGGGACGTCTTTCAGCAGCAGGTACTGGGAGACTAGTCAGGATCAAGGCAAACATGAACGGAGCAAAGTACAGAGAGATCCTTGATGAAAACCTGCTCCAGAGCGCTCAAGACCTCAGACTGAGGCAAAGGTTCACCTCCAGCAGGACAACAACCCTAAGCACACAGCCAAGACAACGTAGGAGTGGATTTGGAAACAAGTCTCAATGACCATGAGTGGCCCAGCCAGAGCCCGGACTTGAACATGAACGAACATCTCTGGAGAGACCTGAAAATAGCTGTGCAGCGACGCTCCCCATCCAACCTGACAGAGCTTGAGAGGATCTGCAGAGAAGAATGGGAGAAACTCCCTAAATACAGGTGTGCCAAGCTTGTAGTGTCATACCCAAGAAGACTTGAGGCTGTAATCGCTGCCAAAGGTGCTTCAACAAAGTACGGAGTAAAGGGTCTGATTACATATGTAAATGCGATATTTCTGTTTTTTATTTTTAATACATTAGCAAACATTTCTAAAAACCTGTCATTATGGGGTATTGTGTGTAGATTGATGAGGGGGAAAAATAATACATTTTAGAATAAGGCTGTAACGTAACAAAATATGGAAAACGTCTGGTCTGGAAACTATCCGAAGGCACTGTAAATGAGTGAACTTCAAATTGAGAAAAAGTCTGATTACTAACCGTTGCCTTGACTTATGAACCACAGGTCAATTTACAAATGTCACTCCTCCCAACCTCCCAATACAACAGACAACACATTCATTTCAATAAAAAATATGATGACATGAAGTCCCATACTCTGCAGAATCTGTGTGTGTTTGTGTGTTTGTTGGTCTGGAAACTATCCGAAGGCACTGTAAATGAGTGAACTTCAAATTGAGAAAAAGTCTGATTACTAACCGTTGCCTTGACTTATGAACCACAGGTCAATTTACAAATGTCACTCCTCCCAACCTCCCAATACAACAGACAACACATTCATTTCAATAAAAAATATGATGACATGAAGTCCCATACTCTGCAGAATCTGTGTGTGTTTGTGTTTGTGTGTTTGTGTGTTTGTGCGTGTGTGCATGCGTGAATTTGGTCAGACTAATTCCAAAATGAAGCTGAACCCCCAAGACACAAAGACTCCCCTAATTAATCACTACTAACGAGGTAGGAGGCTCTGGAAATACCCAGTGAATCAAAATTGATTAATTGTGGAAATTGGAAAAGGATAGTAAAGTATTTGTGAAGGGTCCCTTGGTCACAACTCAGGCGCCATTCCCTTCTGCAATCAAATCAAGGGCCAGTTTGGAAAATCAAACCAAACAAATGCCATGTTTGGGAATTATTGCTGCTTTAGAGAAGACAGTGATTGAATTAAGCTGTTACTGGTTGATGAAAGGAACATACATTGTTTGCCCAAAGTGGGACCTCCTCTTTTCCCCCAGCATCTGGGGAAGTGTTGCTGTTGTTTTCAGTACTGCATGCATTCCTACATGACTCATACACACACACACCATTATGGATGATCCGGGTGCAATGCAACAAAGGTGCTCCCACCCCAAGAAGCATGTACAATGCTTATTTCAGCAGAAAGCTTTGTGGGGAAAGTTTAACAGAATGAGCACAGGGCATGGTGGATAATTGTGTGTGTGTGTGTGTGTGTTTAGCAGCATGATCACAGGGCAGCATGGTGGATGTGATGTCGACCCGGGACTTCTAATAGATCAATCTGACCCTCCTAGATGAATCTGGGCCCTTATAATCTCCAACAGGAGCAGAGCAGTGTTCCGGCTTACACTGCACTGTATATGGTGAATGGCCGTTAAACACAGATTCATTCAACCCAGAGCCTAAAATATTCAACTGCATATATATTGTTTATAAATTAGTCCCATAATATATTTGTATAGATTTGTTCAATCATAATATTAATTCCAGTTTTACTGTCTTAATAACTGATCTATTACATAACATGCAATAGAATGCTTATCATCCTGCCAACATTATTGTCCCATTACTTTGCACATTTGGTTTTAACAGTTTGGTAATCAATATTACTGGAGACAATATTACTGCTACAACGACCCTGGAGTGGCCTGGTCACGGTGACTTGTGACCAATGTTCCCTCTAAGCTGCGCACGAGCGCAGGTGAGCAGTGGTCCCGAGACTGCCGCACATCTCTCCCAGAACTGCCACTCAGAAGAAATATCAGCCCACAGAGATTAGCACGAGGTTGAACTTCACTCAACTAGCTAGAGCAGTGGTCGATCTCCAAGACATTCCTAGTCGATCGCCAAACATTTCTGTAAAAAACCCAACGATAAAGCATTTTTTTTATTCATCTCGGGCTGTTGGCGGTAGGTGCACCCGATTCAGCTGCCTGGTAGGAGAACTGTTGCCATTTTGAACCATTGAATGTGTCTGAAGGTACAAACTCTACCTTCCCGGAGAGCTACCCCTGGCCAATTGGATGGCTCAGAATACCATATCTGCAGTAACATAGCAGGCATAAAAGAAAGCTACAGCAAAGTTGATTCAGTGAGATTTAAAAATGTTTAAAACCATGACTAGAGAGAGACTGTCATCGAATACAGCAAAGAGCTGCTGTTTATATGAGTAAGTTCGTGCTTAAGTTCTTACTCAACACTGTCAACACTTTTATAAGCCATATAAATTTCCAATCAGCGCTACATGAAGCAGTAATTAATGAGTTGGAAAGTGTATCCATAGGCTTGCGTTGTTGTTATTATTAGCAACTTGGGTGGGGTTTTTTGTACTTATTTTTTATATATATTTTCTTTGGAATTTTATCCCTTTTTCTCTCCAATTTCGTGATATCCAATTGGTTGTTACAGTCTTGTCCCATCCCTGCAACTCCCGTACGGACTCGGGAGAGGCGAAGGTCGAATGTGTCCTCTGAAACACGACCCTTCCAAGCCGCACTGCTTCTTGACTCACTGCTCGCTGAACCCGGAAGCCAGCAGCACCAATGTGTTGGAGGATACACCGTACAACTGATGACCGAAGTCAGCCTGCATGCGCCCGGACTGCCACAAGGAGTCGCTAGAGTGCGATGGGACAAGGACATCCCGGCCGGCCAAACCCTCCAATAACTCGGACAACGCTGGGCCAATTGTGCGCCGCCTCATGGGTCTCCCGGTCTCGGCTGGCTGACCCATACTGCCTGGGATCAAACACGGGTGATGCCTCTTGCACTGCGTTGCAGTGCCTTAGACCGCTGCGCCACTCGGGAGACCCCGRTTTGGGTGTTTTTTAATATCAAGGAATATTTCACTTTCTCTGTTCATAAGAGTAACAACATGAATTTGTGCATGAGGCAGAAATAATGCGATGCGACTCAAGTTTCGCCATCAGTGTAACGGCTTTCATATTCGTCCTCCTCCTCGAGGCGAGAGGCGAGAAGGATCGGACCAATACGCGGAGTGGTTAGTGTTCATGATGAATGATTTATTATAACGGAAAAATGACAACAACAGAAGTACCAACTGAAAATACAAAACAAATAAACGAAGTGCAGAAAACAGATACAGTACCGTGTGGTGAAAAACACAAACATGGAAACAAACCCCCATAAAACACACGTGAAACCCAGGCTGCCTAAGTATGATTCTCAATCACGGACAACGATTGACAGCTGCCTCTGATTGAGAATCATACCAGGCCGAACACAAAAATCCCAAACATAGAAAATCAACCATAGACAAACCCACCCCAACTCACCCTGACCAACTAAAATAAATACAAGACAAAGGAAAACAGGTCAGAACGTGACAATCAGCTGGAAGACGATGTCCCTCTTGGTGTCAGTGGAGGAAAGGGAGAGCGGAGGGATGTTGAGAGGTGGACCCTCAGTCTTCTACTCTCTCCGTCTGCTGAATTGGACTATCAGATGCAGGCAACATTAGCCCAGTAAAATTAAACATTAAAAAGCGAATTATTTAAATGTATGCTCACTCAGCTGTGCCTCACAAGTAATATAACAACTGATCTATTGTGTGATTATATAACCTACTCAAATGTTTTTATTTAATTAACAAAAATGGACCGAACAACAATGCATTAGCAGGGCAATTCAATCAAAGCCAATATGTAATGATTATGTATTGGGCCTATAGCTTACTGCACAAACCTCCTTGCTACATTGCATAGGCTTACATTTTTTAAGCCATGTTAAAAAAAATCTGAGCGATAGATCTCGGCTTGCATTTTGACTCAGAAAGTGGTCTGGACTCAGAAAAGGTTGGTGACCACTTAGAGATTTTCCCTGTTAACACTATCAACGTCTCCCTTTACAGTGCCAATTCTGATCGAATCAATGCAATATTAGTCACTATCAATGCAATATACAGAAACAAACGAACTATGCAAGACGTTTTGTTATAGGCAGAATGCATCAGAGTAGGATTCTATAGCATTGAGACACACGACTTAGCCCATACTCTACACAGACCGGTGCGACATTAACAATCCCAGCTGCATTAGGCCTCTATGCAAATAGACCATTGCCGTATATGGATCTGTGCCATTTACTTTGAACTGGACTGTGTTTACAGCATGAGCAGTCGTGAGTAGATGTGCTTGTTTTGAGAGTGTTGTATTTTGAGACATGCTTGAACAAGCTAAGTGGCCAATAGGCAGAGGGTAGCATAGTTTGTCTGATTCTCTGTAATAATGGTATGGGAATAATAATGCATTTTATTTAGTAAACTGTTTTTTTGCATCAAACACCACAACAACATTTTCAGTCACTTCTTTGTCTGAAGAACAAGTGGATAAACAGGTTCATGTCAAGCCCTGCATGTTTTTTCAAAAGTCTCATGGAATGCAGGCCTACATTGAACACCACATATTGACTGCCACTGTACGCTGAATGATAGAACAGATATGTCAATTTTTAAATGTTATGGAATGCATTTTCTACATTTTTTTTATGGTAGGCCACTCTGATAGGCCCACATTATGATCAAATAGCCACAGTAGCCTACGTGGCCACTATTAAAACTGTAACTTAAAGCAGGTACAGCCTCAGTGTTCACAGTAAACGTGCGCTGGAAGTTGCACGTAATTTTCACAACGTTCAAGTTTGCACTCAGCAGACCTGAAATTTTCTCAGTATCCGAAAAAAATGAGAGGGAACATTACTGCTGGTGACATCACAGGGGTGCCTGTAGTTTTGTCTGGATTATCTCCTTAGGGGTCACTTCTCTGTAGAAGAAGCTATTTGAGCCCATGCAGCCCTCACTGGGAGAAGTCTTCCCTTCCACAGCACGGCACACACACACACACTGTGCCATACACAGCACGGCACTGACTGATTCCCTTCACGCTGGCGGCCACAACCAGGGGGAGAAACAGCAGCACGCAGAGAAACTCTGATTCCCCAGCTACCACTCTGCCATAATCCCTTTCTCTGATCTCTGCTCATTTTGCTTTAATATATATATATATTTTTACTTTCTAGAGGAAAGGAGGAATTATTCAAATCCAAACTGCTCAGTGAAAGTCTGTTCTTCACCTGCAGGCATGTTGAGTAGAGGGGGGGAGGACGGGGAAGGGAGATAAATTGAACGAAAGTGTTGAAATAGCCTCCAAGGATTCTCTTTCCCTCTCTTTGTTTCTCTCCCACTCCTTTGATATTCAGTCTGTTTTCCCTCTTCCACCAGTGGACAACTTAGCCGCTTGAGGTCACATCATATCCAACCCGGCTCGGTAATTTACTGTGGGGTGTACAGTGTTCGCTGATCTCCTAAATCGGGGCACTAGAGCTGAGACCTGCGGCCACCCAAGCCTCAAGCCCTCCCTGGGTCTGGTTTGAGTAATAGCTGATATCCCCCAGATAGGCGGTGTGCATTTCATTTCTAGAAGGATCRTAAGTCACCAACCGGGGCAGAGGAGCTGACTATGTCATCTGCGATAAGAACTGAGCCGGGGAGAGCGGCTGAAAGACATGCAGGTAATACACCTGTCTGTTAGGAAGGAGGAGGCAGGAGGAGTAAGGAGGAGGAAGGGCTAGGAAGGAGGTGGCAGGAGGAGGAAGGAGGAGGAGGAATTAGGGATATCTCTCTTTTTCCTCTCTCCTCTCTTCTTGTTAAGATGAAACAAATATATATAATGATGTATGAGGCTTGAAAGGGTAGCATCATAATAGTAGCCTTAAGAAACACACACAGACACACACACTTTAAGCTGAATTTTTACATTATTTAAAAAATATATATTCTTTGCTCCAAAAGAGCCAGCATCATTAAAAAAACAATGGCAGTCCTTAACTAAGGTCGATGTCTGCGCCCTCGCTGAAATCGAATTAGCATTAAAAAAACACCATAAAAATCCAGTTTAAGTTAGAGATATCTGTTTTTTGCATCTCAATCCACTGCATCCGCCTATGTCGCACTTCCACATCTGTGGTGAAAGGTGACAGAGCTGGAGCGGTGTTTGTCAGACCATCATCCCGAAAATTGGTCTTCTCACAAAATCATCTGTAGCGTCCGAATGGATTGGCCTACAAACTCTAAATGGAAAGATGAGACTCTCATGAAAACGATCATGTTGGTTGTTTGCTCTAGGATGCACACAGGCACTTGTTGAAATGAATGGAAGTATATATGGAGACTGTTTAGTGCCAAAAATAAGGGGATAAATACATGTAAATATATATTGTAACGATGTTCGTCTGAGGAAGAAGTAGTAGACCAAAGCGCAGCGTGGTACGTGTTCATGATGTTTATTAAAACCTGAACACTGRAACAAAAACAAAAAGAGGAACAAAACGCAACAGTTCTGTCAGGTACTCACACAAACTGAAAACTACCCACAAAACACAGGTGGGAAAAGGCTACCTTTATGGTTCTCAATCAGAGACAACGATAGACAGCTGCCTCTGATTGAGAACCACACCCGGCCAAACACATAGAAATAGACAAAAACATAAATGCCACCCCACTCACCCCTGCCCCCCGCCCCCCCCACCCCCCCCCCCATGACCAACGTCAGCACTCAGCTGACATATATACATATATATTATAGTATTATAGCTATATAATATATACTTATAATTTAGTATATCTTATAATTATATTATATATAGTATATATTATATATATATGTTCTTAGTAAGACGTTCAACAGGGTTTTAGAATTTAATGGGTTATTCCCTAATTTTAATCTCACAAATAGTAGCTGAATCTTGATCTCAGTAGTGTGGACTGGCTGGAGTGATGGGCGAGTTTTTGTGTTCTGTGTGTGGTTGTGTGTGTGTGACTTTGTGTGCTTGTGTGTGTGTGTTGGAATGAAGATGGAGTTGTGTGGTGTTTGTGTCACGTGTGTGTGGTGCGTGGTGCCTGTGTGTGTGTCAGCGGTTAGGATGGAAGGTGCTGCTGCAGAGAGTAGGGCACAGCATGGCTCCCAGGGCTTTAATCCCGGCCTGACTCTGTGCCTCATGCCAGCGTGAGGAATCACATACACACTACTGCCAGCCTAAGGACCCTGTCCTTACACTTTGCTAATTATCAGCTTTATGGACACTGCCAATTAACTGATTGCTGGGTGGGAAGTGAGCCGGGGCCGGAGCCAGAGGGAACTGACCACAACACTGCCATATACAGTTCCTTCGGAAAGTATTCAGACCCCTTGACGTTTTCCACATTTTATTACATTACAGCCTTATTCTAAATGGATTTTTAAAAATCCTCAGCAATCTACACACAATACCCCATAATGACAAAGCGATAACAAAGCGAAAACCCTTTGCTTGAGACTCGAAATTGAGCTCAGGTGCATCTTGTTTCCATTGATCGTCCGTGAGATGCTTCTACAACTTGATTGGAGTCCACCTATGATAAATTCAATTGATTGGACATGATATGGAAAGGTACACACCTGTCTATATATGGTCCCACAGTTGACAGTGCATGTCAGAGCAAAAACCAAGCCGTGTGGTCGAAGTAATTGTCCGTATAGCTCCGAGCTAGGATTGTGTCGAGGCACAGATCTGGGGAAGGGTACCAAAAACATTCTGCAGCATTGAAGGTCCCCAAGAACACAGTGGCCTCCATCATTCTTTAATGGAAGAAGTTTGGAACCACCAAGACTCTTCCTAGAGCTGGCCGCCCAGCCAAACTGAGCAATCGGGGGAGAAGGGCCTTGGTCAGGGAGGTGACCAAAATTCCGATGGTCACTCTGATAGAGCTCTAGACGCAGCAATGCTCCCCATCCAACCTGACAGAACTTGAGAGGATCTGCAGAGAAGAATGGGAGAAACTCCCCAAATACAGGTGTGCCAAGCTTGTAGCATCATAACCAAGAAGACTCAAGGCTGTAATCGCTGCCAAAGATGCTTCAACAAAGTACTGAGTAAAGGGTCTGAATACTTACAGTATATATTTGTAATACATTTGCAAATATATTTGCAAACAGTGGAGAGGGTAGTAAGTTTTAAGTTCCTCGGCGTACACATCACGAACAAACTGAATTGGTCCACCCACACAGACAGCGTTGTGAAGAAGGCGCAGCACCGCCTCTTCAACCTCAGGAGGCTGAAGAAATTCGGCTTGTCACCAAAAGCACTCACAAACTTCTACAGATGCACAATCGAGAGCATCCTGTCGGGCTGTATCACCGCCTGGTACGGCAACTGCTCCGCCCACAACCGTAAGGCTCTCCAGAGGGTAGTGAGGTCTGCACAACGCATCCCCGGGGGCAAACTACCTGCCCTCCAGGACACCTACACCACCCGATGTCACAGGAAGGCCATAAAGATCATCAAGGACAACAACCACCCGAGCCACTGCCTTCGTCATTATGGGGTATTGTGTGTAGATTGATGAGAAAAATATATATTTAATCAACTTTAGAATAAGGCTGTAACATAACAAAATGTTRAAAAGTCAAGGGGTCTGAATCGTTTCCGGCAGTACTGTATATAGCTTCGGTCCAGAGGTTCTATAGGAGAAAATGCCTTAAACTGAAACAGTGATTGCCAATAGCCTAGATAAGAATTCCTTTGACTATTAAAAACGGTTTCTTGCTAATATTGAATGAGAGCATAACTGTATTCATGTAACTGCAGTTGCTTTGCTTTGGTAAGTGTTACATGGAAGTGCTGTGTTCTTGTGAGGTTATCTCTGTTGTTATTATTAAGAGTTGGCTCTGCTGTATACTGTTTGACTTGAGCCCCTCTGCTGTTGGTGTTGTCTCATCACTGCCCTCTGCAGGAAAGCAGGGAGAGTAGCACCTCAGTGGTGCCTTCAACAGACACACGGGTGCGTGCACAAACACACACGCACACGCATCAGGCACACGCATACGCACACACACACATTTACCCTTGTAGCTGACAGAGTTAGATGCATGTTCTCCACAGGGAGTTTGCGTTTGGATGAGTGGACAGCAGCTCATATACACTAATTAAATCACCTCCGTCCTATCAGCTGACTGGCCTGGCAGAGACGAATAAACCAATCAACACACACTGAATTCAACCGACACACCTGACTGCACACACACACACGGACACACACACACACGGATGGATGTTCACACACACCTCTTGGAAACTCTCCCTCCTTCGAGGCACAGCAATTAATCAACCAAACGCACCACAGTTTGCCGTTCCCCGTCTCTCTAAACGTGGTAAATAAGCCGGCCGCTCCGCTCTCTCCACAACGCAGGAAGACATTTCGTCAAACAAATATGATCAAAACAAAGCTAATGACGTGTAAATTGTTGATGATGTATTCTGTAGTGAGCGGCCGCAGTGTGCTGTCTGTCTGAGGGTAATCACTGACATGGGAAAGACATAATGAGGAGCAAATGAATATGAATATTAGGAACATTGAACATTACGCAGAGCAACTTTGACACTCAGAAAGTGGGTTGTCTGGATGTGGATGGTGTCATAATGGGTTCTGTTTGCGGTAAGGTAAGCTCCCTGGCTGTCTCAAGAACACACGTGCAAGTCAGTCTGGTTCTTTGATTTCAGGACAAATCTAGAGTGAGGAAGAAAATGGCTTTGGATTAAAGGTCTATGACATCGCTCTTCTGACTCCACAAGGACAAAATACAATAGTAATAGCAGAGCTACTGTAAGAACAGTGAAGGTGGTGGTGAGGTCATAGTAGGGTGAAACTTGGCCATCCTCCCCATGGTGGACTCACCTCTTTGGGGCTTGTCTCCCTCTGCTAGAGGCCCTCCACCCTGGTCCCTGGCTCAGCAATGGGTGAAGCAGAGCACCAGACAGCCGCTTAGTGTAGAGCGCTTGGCTAGTCCACTGCTAAAACCCCTGCCTAGCTGAGTAGTGTAGGGCGCTAGCTAGGCTAGTCCACATACAGCTAGAGCCCTGCTAGTGCCTTGCCAAGCAAGTGCATTACCAGCCCTAATCCCACAAGCTGAAGCAGGGGATCTTACATCTGAGAACAATGGCTCTCCCTCCCAAGGCACAGCAGACACAGATTTGGGGGTACAGCGTTGGGAGTGTCAGGGAGAGATGGTTCGTGGGGAGGATTGTAGGGCTGAGGGATGGAGGGGGAGGAGTGAGAGGGAGCTACCTACTGATAGAGAGTTAGGTTGAATCCACAGTGAGCAACTGAACCACTGCGGTAGCAGATGTCTCTACATTACAAAGGGAGAGGTTATTGTATATTCAAATAGAATGGGCCCAGTTGACTGGTCATACAACACTATTACAGCAACAAAACCCATGAGACATTCTCCAACGGAGTGCTTGAACAGCCCAATGAAATGACTAGAAGTATAAAACAAATGTGGAGTGGGCTAATGCGTGATCATTTTGGCCTAGTTTCTTGTGACAGATTTAGTAAAACCGAGTAGCTGGCCAGAACGCACCTGAGATTTGGTTCTGTGTGCTGAGATTAGTTTTAGCAAGATTAACTACCTGCTCTTTTGCAGATTGGCAATTCGATGTTCAGACTAAAGCCCAAGTATGCAGATTTTATTTTTTCAAACATGTGTATCTTATTTCACAGAACATGTGGAACAGAAATGTATGATGTGTGTATTACCTTGGGACAGATATCTGGCAGAAACTATACCTGTTTTGATATTGCTGTAAATGGTCGGTGTTATGGGTGTTTTAGGGGTTGGAGGAAACATGAGTTTTATGCACACACACACACACACACACACACCACACACACACACACGACCAACACACACACACCACACACACACACACCACACACACACACACACACACACACACACACACACACACACACACACACACACACACACACACACACACACACACACACACACACACACACACACACACACACACACACACATCGACACAAATCCTTGCAGTACGCGCAACAGATGGATTTCTCCTCCAGGAGCTGACTGAACAAAAAGAACATTCAATATGTAATTACCTTCCTTCGCTCCATACAGACTTCAGCAAGTTCAGCCTGTTTAGAGAATTCAATATGCACCCATGACAAACAAACATTTTTTCCATGCATTACACTAGGAAGGTAATCCATGAAATAAATTGTTGTTTGCTACTGTGTGTGTGGGAGGAGGGAGAGGGGAGGAAAGGAACCCCCTGCATTGTTCATCATAGACGTGGGTCGACCGTGAACCCTAGACTGCCTGCTGGCTGGTTGACTGGTCGGGGACATGTGATGTCTCCTCTCGTAGAGAGCCGCTACACAAGATGAGTTTTATTTTAATACCAAACTTTTCCCTGCAGCAAATTCAATGCGAGCGAGCTTCTCTCACAATATTTTGCATTCTTATTAAATGTGTGTGCAATTTATTGTCCTCTGAGGCGATTGAGGTGGTTGGAGAGGGGGACCTCTGGTCGGAGCTGATAAGCCGCTGCTCACAACCAGGCCCGCTGGAGGGACCAGATTTTCCAGGAAGACAATGTCCACTAGGTCAGACACACACACACACACAGGCGAGTGCAAGCACACACACACACACACACACACACACACACACACCACAACACACACACACACACACACACACACACACACACACACACACACACACACCCACACACCACACACACACACACACACACACACACACACACATTTCAGACACAACACACACCACACATTACAGCACTGCATATGCACTACACACAAAAACACATTTCCACACACCCATCCCATTTCCACCTCCATCCACACAACATCCACACATGACAACATGCACCCCTGTACTGTAATCACCCTCTAACTAACTGAGTAATGATGATTATTCACACTGCACGTCAACGCATCAACACGAAGGTTGAAAACAATGAAAAGTAATGATATTCCCTCTCTTCTAGTTGCTCCGTGTTTGTTTTATGTCTAGGAGACTGGGGAAGGAAACAGTGTAGCGATGGGGGAAGGAAACGACAGTGTAGCGATGGGGAGAAAAACGACAGTGGTGCAGCGGTGCGCTGGGCTGGGCTCCATAGTGCAGAACAGGAGCACAGCAGAGACGTGCGTCTATAAAGTAAAATAAGCACCTCTCTGTAGAGATATGACAGCCAATCCATCAGGGGAAATGGAGCCCTCTCTTGGCACCAAGGAGAGGCCCCCAAACTTTATAAATAGTTGCACATTTTTAAAAGAAATTGGAAGTTGTCAGACATATGCCATCCACTTTGCTTTTTTTTTGTTAAGGATCTCTCCTTCTAGGCTTGTGGACATGCGGCTTGGGGAACATGATTCAACATCACAAAATACAAAGCAGGGTTTGAAAGCTAGCCTGCAAGGTGCTGACTCTCCTTGGAGCAAAATGAGATGTATTCATGGTCCAATGCCACCATGTCAAGGAGCAAGTGGCACTCGAGTCGGGTGGAAAATTGTTTACTGCTTTGTAGTGTCTCCCTTTCCAGAACTGCATCTTCTTAGCATTATGGTGAAGACTAGTTTGTGTGTGTGTGTGTGTGTGTGTGTGTGTGTGTGTGTGTGTGTGTGTGTGTGTGTGTGTGTGTGTGTGTGTGTTGTGTGTGTGTGTGTGTGTGTGTGTGTGTGTGTGGTGTGTGGTGTGTGTGTGTGTGTGCGCGCGCGTGCTGCGTGTGCGCGTGCGTGCGTGCTGTCGTGCGCGCTGCGCATGCGCCTGCCTGCTGCGTGCTGCGTGCGTGCGTGCGTGTGTCTTTGCCTGCTAAGTACGGGTGTGTCTGTCACAATGTGTTACCACTGCATGCAGTCTAAATACACATACCAGTGATATTTTCTGCAGGGATTCTGAATTTCATCTCGCCTTGAGGTTACTGAAAACCAGTGGTCAATGAGAAGGTAACTTCGGGATGGAATCCCAATGTTGAACTTCAAAGAGGCAGTGCACTGTGTCTAATTCAGATGATGTGTCGGTCGGAGTGGTTGATTAAAGTTGACTATCGCTGCACACGGATGGGTAGGAGAGGAGAGGTATAGCCAGAGGGCTGAGACAGAACGTGCTACATGGGTCTGTATTCTTCATTCCTTCCCTTTCATCTTTCATGTAGTGGAACAAGCCACAGATACACAGAAAGGGAACATCCTACAGGGAGAAACTTTACAGTCAAAATCATAGTAGAACAACCTATTGTACTGAATATTCAGTGTCTCATTAGCCCATGTGGACTGGGCATCTGATTGATGCAAGTCACAAAAAAATTTAACACAAATAAATAATTGTAAATCATACTATGAATGTAAATTGCATTGAATCAGCTGTGAGAGTGAGATCACCATTATCATTATACTTTTTATTAGATTAGAATGGATGTTTATTTAGTCACATTCACAGGGTTGCAGATGTAGTAGCAGTGTACAGTGAAATACTTCAGCTCTGAGCTCCAACAGTGCAGGTGTGAATGAAGCAATAATAATCAATTACTGGGAGGGGGGGAGTGGTGGCTATTCAGCATAATAAATGTCCAAAAGGGAACAGCAAGGGGACAGGGGGATCAGTGGTGGCTATTCAGCAGCCTGGTGGTCTGGGGGTAGAAGCAGTTGGCCAGTCTGTTAGTTTTAGCCATGATGCTCCTGTACTGCCCACGTCTGTGTGATGAAAGCAGGGAGATCAGGCCGTGGCTCGGGGGAACAGGCCGAATTTCTTCAGCCTCCATAAGATTCGCTGTCATGCCTTCTTCACCATGATGTCCTTGTGGTTTGACCATTTCAGTTCCTCTGAGATAGGTACACCGAGGAACTTAAAGTTTTTGACCGTCTCCACGGCGGCCCCGTTGATGAGGATGGGGGTGTGCCCAACCTGGTTCCTTCTGAAGTCCAGAATCAGTTCCTTTGTTTTGCAGAAGTTGAGGGAGAGGTTGTTTACCTGGCACCACACCGTCAGAATGCCTACCTCCTCCTTGTAGGCCATCTCGTCATTGTTGGTAATCAGGCCTACTGCTGTCGTGTCGTCAGCGAACTTGATAAAGTTGGAACTGTGTAACTTTTCTACTTTCAAACATACAATAATTGCAAAAAGCAGGCAAGACCCCATATAACTGAGCCAGTGTGCATCAATCACATCGATAGTTTAGATTTACTGAGTCCTACCCAAGGTGAAAATAACCTGTAATAATACTTGAAATGATCATTAATCTGTCCCGGTCCGCAGTGAGGAGAGGACCATTAAGATAATGCTTGATAACATCTCCTGTCGCCTCTCACAACGAGTCACTGTGTTGGTAATCAAATTCACCCACAATTCTTTGCAGATATAAGCTATGGGGGGAGAGAGAGAGCAACAGAGAGAGAGACACAGAGAGAGAGACACAGAGAGCGAGAGATAGAGAGAGAAGCAGAAAGGCAAAGAGAGTCTCAGGGAGGTAAAGATAAACGGTACACACCATGCTGTCGCATGATCTGCAAAGTATGAATGGACAAATATTTCAATTTAAATGCAAAACGTTGAGGTGGTAGTGGGGGGTTGTATCAACGGCTGCATTTCAGTTACATGCTACTGGAGGATTTCATAAATAACAATTCACTGTAATTATTCCTCTTCAAATGAGGTTTTAAACCTTCTGTGGCACACAGTGTCTTTATAGTAATGTTTTTATTTCCTAAACCCTTTGTTATTGTTGTTCTTAATGTAATTGGTTCTGTCCTCTGGCTCATCGAACTGACAGATATCTACAGCGGGACACTTTCTCAAGATCCCAGCAGGAACGCACTCTGCTCTGCTCCACAGACAGAAAGAGCCTGTGTGTGTGTGTGTGTGTGTGTGTGTGTGTGTGTGTGTGTGTGTGTGTGTGTGTGTGTGTGTGTGTGTGTGGTGGTGTGTGTGTGTGTGTGGTGTGTGATGTGTGTGTGTGTGTTGTGTGTGTGTGTGTGTGTATGTGTTTCCTCCAGAGGCCTGTGAACACCTTTGCCTCCTCTTCCTCTTCCTCCTCATCCACTCCTAAATCACCCTCTACACTCTGCCTCACACCTCATCTTCTAACCTGGTTTATCAACATCAACCACCTCTAGCCTCCACCCTTTCTGCTTTCTGATGGGGCGAAGAGGTTCATCTATCTATGTATGTGATGTTTATAGAGTTTGTCCGTTCTAAGAGAGAGAGAAATGTAGCCTACAGAGTGCTGACTTGGTGAGGATCCTTGTAATGGCATAGTCTTTTATCCTAGTTTGACTGACTTATGAGGTAGCGCAGAACAGCTTGCAGCATGGGGTCACGGTCAGGGTTCAATAAGACATCTATGATTCCTCTACAGCCGTAAATATATGTTCAATATGACATGCTAGCCATAAATTGTCATTAGCCGTCTACAGTATATGGCTCTGGCCTTTGTATTTTCTTCTCTAGACCTACATATATACTGTATAGTGTCTTGATTTGCACTTACCTCTCCTCATCCAGAAAGTCAAGGCTTCCATATGATTCCTTTCTAGGACTGAATATAGTGCCTACAATTCAATTTACCCTCATCCGTTTGAAACAAAGCTTCCAGAGAGTCAAGACCTCCATCTGATTCCTTCTCTAGGCCTACTATATTATAGTGACTACAATTCCAGTTACCACTCCTCATTCATTTGAAACAAAGCTTCCTGAGAGTCAAAACTTACCTTGTCTTCATTCCTTCCTCTTGGATGTGTGTAAACCCACCAACTTTCAAGTTGTCTCCTCTGCCCAGTGTCCAGATACACAGGTTTTTAGACATTTTTGCACATTTATTATGTACTGAAATATCATATTTACATAAGTATTATGACCCTTTACTTAGTACTTTGTTGAAGCACCTTTGGCAGCGATTACAACCTCAAGTCTTCTTGGGTATGACGCTACAAGCTTGGCACACCTGTATTTGCAGAGTTTCTCCCGTTCTTCTCTGCAGATCCTCTCAAGCTCTGTCAAGTTGGATGGGGAGCGTCACTGCACAGCTATTTTCAGGTCTCTCCAGAGATGTTCAATTGGGTTTAAGTCTGAGCTCCGGCTGAGCCACTTAAGAACATTCAGAGACTTGTCCCGAAGCCACTCCTGTATTGTCTTGCCTGTGTGCTTAGGGCTGTTGTCCTTTTGGAAGGTGAACCTTCGCCCCAGTCTGAGGTCCTGAGTGCTCCGGGGCAGGTTTTCATCAAGGATATCTCTCTACTTTGCTCTGTTCATCTTTCCCTCGATCCTGACTAATCTCCCAGTCCCTGCCGCTGAAAAACATCCCCACAGGATGATGTTGCCACCACCATGCTTCACTGTCGGGATGGTGCCAGGTTCCCTCCAGACATGACACTTGGCATTCAGGCCAAAGAGTTCGATCTTGGTTTCATCAGACCAGAGAATCGTGTTTCTCATGGTCTGAGAGTCCTTTAGGCTCCTTTTGGCAAACTCCAAGCGGGCTGTCATGTGCCTTTTACTGAGGAGTGTTTTCTGTCTGGCCACTCTACCATAAAGGGCTGATTGGTGGTGTGCTGCAGAGATGGTTGTCCTTCTGGAAGGTTCTCCCATCTCCACAGAGGAACTCTGGAGCTCTGTCAGAGTGACTATCGGGTTCTTAGTCACCTCCCTGACCAAGGCTCTTCTCCCCCGATTGCTCAGTTTGGCCGGGCGGCCAGCTCTAGGGAGAGTCTTTTTTATTACATTTTTTATTGAATATCCGAAACATACAATATACTTGCAGTGAAGCCGGTCAACAACTACAGTCATCCAACAGATTCCCATTCAGAACGGCACACAGAAGCATCCAGGGTCAATGCCCTGCTCAAGAGCACGTTGACAGATCTCCCACCAGGCCGAAAAAAAGGAACCCCCCTCCATTCCCCCAAAAGTGCCCCCGATACGTCGGGGAGACCTCCCCCCCCCCCCCCCCCCCCCCTCCCCCACAGAAGAAAAAACAATAAACACCAACAACCAAGAAAATAAACTAAAGAGAAAAATGAAAAAGACAGAAGAAAACATCAAAAACAATGCAAAAAATATATATATATATATAACAACAAAGGACATCAAGGACAACTAAAATCATAACAGCCACTGCCAACTGTTTATGTTTCAGTGCATGTCTGGCACTATTACATGTGTGTGTGTCCGTGTATGTGTGTATTTGAATGAGAGTGTGTGTATATGTGTAACGTCCTGACCAGAGTTATTATGTGTTTTGCTTGTTTAGTGTTGGTCAGGACGTGAGCTGGGTTGGAATTCTATGTTGTGTGTCTAGTTTGTCTGTTTCTGTGTCCAGCCTAATATGGTTCTCAATCAGAGGCAGCTGGTAATCGTTGTCCCTGATTGAGAATCATATATAGGAGGCTTGTTTGGTGTTGGGATTTTGTGGGTGATTGTTTCCTGTCTCTGTGTTTGTGTTCTGCACCAGATAGGACTGTCTCGGCTTTCACGTTTGTTGTTTTTGTATTGTTGTTAAGTGTTCACAGTTTACCGTCTATTAAACATGTTAAACACTCCTCTCCTTCTTTCCAGGAGGAAAGCCGTTACAATATGCATGTGTACAAACACCTGCACGGCCTCAGCCTCAGGCAAACCGGCATTAGCTGTAAAAACACTGCCCCTCATTGTCATTCAAACTTACTTTTTATAATGTTTTATTTTGACTTTATTTTATTMTTTTATCGTTGGTCATCAACTCAACTCCCACTTGTCTCCAATTCCACAACCCAACCCTCAGCTTCCCTCAGCCCAACCCATGTCACGCCCTGACCGTAGATTGCTTTGTATGTTTCTATTTTTAGTTTGGTCAGGGTGTGATGTGGGTGGGTATTCTATGTCTGGGTATTCTATGTTGTAGGTCTAGGTTTTCTGTTTCCTGTTTAGTGTTTTGTTTCACCTTTCAGGACTGTTCGTTTGTCATTTTTGTTGTTTGTCAAGTGTTTTCGTATTTTATAAAAAAATATGACCACTTCCCACGCTGCACCTTGGTCCTCCTCTCCTTTTCCAGACGACAATCGTTACAACCCATCTCTGCTGGCCACCCTCTTCGGATTTCTACGCAACATATATCTTTCAACTATGCTGTGATGTTTAACGTACAATTTCAATATATCCAATCGAATAGAATCCACATATTGCGAGTTGAAGATAAATACTTTTACTAAGAGTATTAGTATATTAGTAATTGACTGACCCGGTCTCTCCAGATCTCCTAACAGTACTATTTCTACGGTCAATTTAGATCATTGCTATGCATTTTCAGCCATTCCTGAACCTGAGATCAGAAACAGGCTACCTGACTTCCGGCGCCGACCGAGATGGCCGCCTCGCTTCGCGTTCCTAGGAAAATATGCAGTATTTTGTTTTTTTATGTGTTATTACTTACATTGGTACCCCAGGTAATCTTAGGTTTCATTACATACAGTCGGGAGGAACTACTGAATATAAGAGCAACGTCAACTCACCATCGTTACAACCAGGAATATGACTTTCCCGAAGCGGATCCAGTGTTTTGCCTTCCACCCCATACAATGGATCTGATCCCAGCCGGCGACCCTAAGCAACGCCGTAAAAGGGGCAAACGAAGCGCTCTCCTGGTCAGGCTTCGGAGACGGGCACATCGCGCTCCACTCCCTAGCATACTACTCGCCAATGTCCAGTCTCTTGACAATAAGGTTGATGAAATCCGAGCAAGGATAACATTCCAGAGAGACATTTACATTTACATTTAAGTCATTTAGCAGACGCTCTTATCCAGAGCGACTTACAAGTTGATTGTAAGAGAGACATCAGAGATTGTAATGTTCTTTGCTTCACGGAAACATGGCTCACTCAAGAGACGCTAACGGAGTCGGTGCAGCCAGCTGGTTTCTTCACGCATCGCGCCGACAGAAACAAACATCTTTCTGGTAAGAAGAGGGGCGGGGGTGTATGCCTTATGATTAACGAGACGTGGTGTGATCATAACAACATACAGGAACTCAAGTCATTCTGTTCACCTGATCTAGAATTCCTCACAATCAAATGTTGACCGCAATATCTACCAAGGGAATTCTCTTCGATTATAATCACAGCCGTATATATTCCCCCCCAAGCAGACACATCGATGGCCCTGAACGAACTTTATCTGACTCTTTGTAAACTGGAAACCACACACCCTGAGGCTGCATTCATCGTAGCTGGGGATTTTAACAAGGCTAATCTGAAAACAAAACTCCCTAAATTCTATCAGCATATCGATTGTGCTACGAGGGCTGGTAAAACCTTGGATCATTGTTATA
Organism: Salvelinus sp. IW2-2015; assembly: GCF_002910315.2. Taxonomy (NCBI): domain Eukaryota; kingdom Metazoa; phylum Chordata; class Actinopteri; order Salmoniformes; family Salmonidae; genus Salvelinus; species Salvelinus sp. IW2-2015. The sequence continues at coordinate 8,566,750 of NC_036869.1, forward strand.
CTAACTTCCGCGACGCATATAAGGCCCTCCCCCGCCCTCCTTTCGAAAAAGCTGACCACGACTCCATTTTGTTGCTTCCAGCCTACAAACAGAAACTAAAACAACAAGCTCCCTCGCTCAGGTCTGTTCAACGCTGGTCCGACCATGATTCCATGCTTTAAGACTGCTTCGATCACGTGGATTGGGATATGTTCCGCATTGCGTCCAACAACAATATTGACGAATACGCTGATTCGGTGAGCGAGTTCATTAGAAAGTGCATTGACGATGTCGTACCCACAGCAACGATTAAAACATTCCCAAACCAGAAACCGTGGATTGATGGCAGCATTCGCGTGAAACTGAAAGCGCGAACCACTGCTTTTAACCAGGGCAAGGTGACCGGAAACATGACCGAATACAAACAGTGTAGCTATTCTCTCTGCAAGGCAATCAAACAAGCTAAGTCCCAGTATAGAGACAAAGTAGAGTCGCAATTCAACAGCTCAGACACAAGAGGTATGTGGCAGGGTCTACAGTCAATCACGGATTACAAAAAGAAAACCAGCCCCGTCGCGGACCAGGATGTCTTGCTCCCAGACAGGCTAAATAACTTTTTTGCTCGCTTTGAGGACAATACAGTCCCACTGACACGGCCCGCTACCAAAACCTGCGGGCTCTCCTTCACTGCAGCCGAGGTGAGTAAAACATTTAAACGTGTTAACCCTCGCAAGGCTGCAGGCCAGACGGCATTCCCAGCCGCGTCCTCAGAGCATGCGCAGACCAGCCTGGCTGGTGTGTTTAAGGACCTATTCAATCAATCCTTATCCCAGTCTGCTGTTCCCACATGCTTCAAGAGGGACACCATTGTTCCTGTTCCCAAAAAGCTAAGGTAACTGACTAAACGACTACCGCCCCGTAGCACTCACTTCCGTCATCATGAAGTGCTTTGAGAGACTAGTCAAGGACCATATCACCTCCACCCTACCTGACACCCTAGACCCACTCCAATTTGCTTACCGACCCAATAGGTCCACAGACGACGCAATCGCAACCACACTGCACACTGCCCTAACCCATCTGGACAAGAGGAATACCTATGTGAGAATGCTGTTCATCGACTACAGCTCAGCATTTAACACCATAGTACCCTCCAAACTCGTCATCAAGCTCGAGACCCTGGGTCTCGACCCCGCCCTGTGCAACTGGGTCCTGGACTTCCTGACGGGCCGCCCCAGGTGGTGAGGGTAGGTAACAACATCTCCACCCCGCTGATCCTCAACACTGGGCCCCACAAGGGTGCGTTCTGAGCCCTCTCCTGTACTCCCTGTTCCACACGACTGCGTGGCCATGCACGCCTCCAACTAAATCATCAAGTTGCGGACGACACTACAGTGGTAGGCTTGATTACCAACAACAACGAGACGGCCTACAGGGAGGAGTTGAGGGCCCTCGGAGTGTGGGTTCAGGAAAATAACCTCACACTCAACGTCAACAAAACAAAGGAGATGATTGTGGACTACAGGAAACAGCAGAGGGAACCCCTATCCACATCGACGGGACAGTAGTGGAGAAGGTGGAAAGTTTTAAGTTCCTCGGTGTACACATCACGGACAAACTGAATTGGTCCACCCACACAGACAGCGTTGTGAAGAAGGCGCAGCAGCGCCTCTTCAACCTCAGGAGGCTGAAGAAATTCGGCTTGTCACCAAAAGCACTCACAAACTTCTACAGATGCACAATCGAGAGCATCCTGTCGGGCTGTATCACCGCCTGGTACGGCAACTGCTCCGCCCACAACCGTAAGGCTCTCCAGAGGGTAGTGAGGTCTGCACAACGCATCACCGGGGGCAAACTACCTGCCCTCCAGGACACCTACACACCCGATGTCACAGGAAGGCCATAAAGATCATCAAGGACAACAACACCCAAGCCACTGCCTGTTCACCCCGCTATCATCCAGAAGGCGCTGTCAGTACAGGTGCATCAAAGCAGGGACCGAGAGACTGAAAAACAGCTTCTACTCAAGGCCATCAGACTGTTAAACAGCCACCACTAACATTTAGTGGCCGCTGCCAACATACTGACTCAACTCCAGCCACTTTAATAATGGGAATTGATGGAAATTATGTAAAAATGTACCACTAGCCACTTTAAACAATGCCACTTAATATAATGTTTACATACCCTACATTACTCATCTCGTATGTATATGTATATACTGTACTCTATATCATCTACTGCATCTTGCCATCTTTATGTAATACATGTATCACTAGCCACTTTAAACTATGCCACTTTATGTTTACATACCCTACATTACTTCATCTCATATGTATATACTGTACTCTATACCATCTACTGCATCTTGCCTATGCCGTTCTGTACCATCACTCATTCATATAGCTTTATGTACATATTCTTTATCCCTTTACACTTGTGTGTATAAGGTAGTAGTTGTGGAATTGTTAGTTTAGATTACTTGTTGGTTATTACTGCATTGTCGGAACTAGAAGCACAAGCATTTCGCTACACTCGCATTAACATCTGCTAACCATGTGTATGTGACAAATAAAATTTGATTTGATTTACTAATAGTTCATGTATTTCCCTTGTCTCTTTAGCCAGAAACAGCTTTTTTTTAAATTATTGATGAATATTGAATTGAATGACCTCTGAAGGTACATTTAAAGGTATTCCAAACAATAAAGGGATTTGCTGAACCTATATTATACTGGGAAAATTCTTGTAGATTCGAGTCTATTATTAAAAAAAAAATCAATTTTAGAATAAGGCTTTAATGTAACAAAATTATGGAAAAGGGAAGGGGTCTGAATACTTTCCGAATGCACTGTATACAGGTCCTGATGAGCAACCAATTAATAGAATCCGGTATGATATTAGGCCTACTTACGGTTAGAAACAAATCCTGCAGGAGGGTAACTTTCCAGAAGGCAGGTTGGCTACCTTTGCATGTTGTCATACAGCACACTAGTGTAGGCTTAAACACTTTTCAACAATTGTTCAATAATACAGAGCCCTATACAATTAGTTCCAGTGTTCATAAAAATGACATTTCAAAAAGGTTAAAAAAAGTAAGCAAGTTACATACTTTACATGCTGATTTAATTAGACCTACCGTAGTTGCCACTGATTATTAAAATGGGTAGCACTGACCCTCAATGTGCATTTCTGGTCACCTCTGTGCCTATAGTCATGGGACCAGTGACCAATGACATACAGAGACAGACAAGCTATAGACTACACAACACAATAACTACATAAATAGGCCAAAATGGCTTCTATGATGACTCTGCTGTTTAATGACAATCTTTATGTTCTGTTTCGAGGTCAGAATAAAGTTGTGTCTGTATTATCAATCATACTGTACTGACCTTGACTAGTTTAGTGTGAATCCTTTTCACTTCTCTCTCAGTCAACAAATACACATCTGATGTGTAAATGAAACAAAACAGAAAAGTGACAATGTTTATGTCAATGATGATGATGATGACGATGATGGCGATGATGATATCCCAGAAGTGTTTTGATGCCAGACAATAGATAAAAAAACTAGGACTTTCGAGGCACGATACAGTGCCATTAGTCATCGGCGGGCAAGGACAGTTGTAATCATCCCTTCCGCTCGCCTCCCCCATCAGTCTTCCCCTTGCGTGTATCAGGATCAATCTAGGCTCATTTATTTTAATCGTCTCCTGTTTGCTGAACTGCCAAAGTCAAACGAGGACAATAGAAACAAACGTCCGTCTGCAAACATGACAAAACAGCAATTTTTTGCCTGTGTTTGCTATTCAGACAACGTTTTCGAGAATATGTCTCAGGTTGAAATAGGACATGAATTAATCTAATGTTGTTGCTATTTGGATTTCTGACATAGAGTTAAATTATATGGGATTTAAAATTAATGTAGCTATTACAGTGTGTGTGGTTGTGATAACTTGTCAGAAATGTCATGTTTTAATAGAAATGAAAATAACCAATGTTGTTTTTTAGAATTAAACAGCTCACCACCCGCAGGCAGGAAAAACCTTTTAAATGTAATGTATATTTGATATTAATCACTCAACTCAACATGCATAACATCATTATCTTTCAATATAGACGTAGGCTGTGTCTGAAATGGCACCCTGTTCCCTAAGTACCGCATTACTTTTGACCAGGGCCCACAGTGCTCTGGTCAAATGTAGTGCAGTAAAAAGGGAATAGGGTGCCATTTAGGAAAGCAGAACTAGCCTACCGGTAGTATGTGAAATTATGTGATAGGCCTACATCTCAAGTGATTTATTATTCAATATCCCACATCAGTTGACAGTAAGAGAGACACTCATGTGGAAAGAATGAAAGAGTGAGAGATAAGGCAATCACCAGCTGACCCTATTGACTCTCACATCTCCCTGTGATGGAGACAGGTTGTGCAAGCACGGAAGGCCAGTAACTATGGTATCGTCAGAACTCTCAGGATCTGCTCTTTGAGGTGATTGCCAAAGGCAATTAAAGTGAATATCAAATCCAACGTAATCTGCATCTAACTCACCCTCACCAGCACAGTCGTATAGGGTAAATCAGAAAAAGGAAAATCATCTGGTACCTTCAGGAAGACTTTCTCAGATAGGTGTTTTTCTACCTACTCACCATCAACTCAGAAAATAATAATTCAGAAGTTCATATGAATGTAAGTTCATAAGGATAATGAATATGAGGGGACATGAGAGTTGTAGTATTATTTTCCCACAGCATTCTGCTCAACCCAGATAAAGATTTTGAGGTATTTTTGTTCTATCAGATCTGGTTTTGACCTAATCATTCCATATTTACAAATGTAGGATATTCATTTGATCACACTGTTGCAGGAGAACTTAAACTTGTAGTATATTTGAGGTTTTAAAAGGATTATGAAGTTTGTTATTTCCACTTCCACATTTCAGACTTTATTGTCCCTTACGAAAAATATATCAACCCCTACAAAAATGTCCATGGAATATAATCCACATAACAATGTCCTGTTGCTGCAGGATTATTTTCATGCTGTAGCAACCTGGATCAAATTAAGATCCTACATCTGTAGATGTGTCAGACAGAATGATGGTGCCAATGTGAAATACTGACAGGACTCAGCACTTTGGCTTACCATGACATCACTGGGACTCTGAGGTGTATTTCATCCTATCAAAGAAAATACTGCCTACAATGTTAAACAAATATTTTTATTGACTATTGATGGTCCTGGTCTTATGTCCGTATCTGTGTCAAATGCCATTTAAAAAAAACCTCTTATTTGTGTTATCTCGACATTCTCCATCCTCGAGAATTTACATAAATCTTCTTCATCATCAAAGACAATTATACGGTTACCAGGGTTACAACATCCCTACCAGACTATAATGAACAGTACTGTATGGTGTACCTGCAGGTTATAGTAACCAGGGTTACAACATCCCTTTGTGCTGAACGTCACCACTTCTTGTCGCAAACGTGGTGCGCATAACATGTTTTGAGGAGGCGTTCTTTGTGCCATTGTTCAATCAAGTAAAAACGAGAAAACGGATAAAGTGAGTGTTATTTTCAATATAATGCACATTTGACAGAAGAAAGTAGCATGCTTTTATGCAGAAAAAAAACATTTTCCGAAGAGAATGGATTAAACATACCTACGGTCCGTTCGAGTCATTGCTAGCTAGCCTCACAGTTGACGGCTGTTTATTTTGCTAACGTAGCTATCTAGCCAGCTCTTAATCAATTACGTTATCTAATTAGCTAGCTAACTACATTGTAACAGTTGTAGCTATGTTTTTGGATTATCTGTCAAAACATGTGTTCTGTAAGCTAGCTTTAGCTAGCTAGTAGCTAACAGTCTAGCTAGATAATTTGCCAGTTAGTTAGTTAGCTATCTAGCTAGCTAGCGTTATCTCCTTAATAATTGAATGGAGAAAGCTAGCGAGCTAGCTTCTCTAGCTATATCCCTGCAGGACCAGCTAGCTGTGTTTTACATGCACTGCATAACAATATGCACTCTTGTCTCAACAAAGTTACCACAGACAGAGATGTGCATTGCTATGATTACCAACACCACAATACCGGTGCTTGCATATGCTATATTGTCTGATCCCCAGACCATGGCAAATACTGTAATATGTATTTTGATCATTCCAAAATAACAACAAAGCAAGGCAGCTGAACATTTGCAGCAGAATAAATTATTTATTTTGTTTGTTTTGAGCTATTTGTAATCATGATTTGAATGTATGTTTGCAACGTTCAGTACATTAAATGACGACCCAGGCCATGCTTTGAATTATAATGGTGGGGGTGCTTTTCTTCCATGGCACTGAATCCCCTCTCCGCTCTTCTCCTCCTCTCTCCCCAGTGGACCGTGGTTCAAAGCGCAGGCAGGTGAAGCCTCTGGCTGCCTCTCTGCTGGACGCTTTAGATTATGACAGCTCAGATGACAGCGATTTCGAAGTGGGAGACGCAGATGCCTCAGGTAACCAACTGCAGTGAGGGTCCTCTTCCATCCACTCCTTTTGTAAATTACACATTTTCTTCCACCACACATGCAGTTATTTCCTTTTATGTTGCGATTCACATCATCTGTCAGCTCGGATAGAACTGGAGAGGAGAAAGGTGGAACTCGGAATTAGGCCTATCTTCAAACCAATTTGAAATGTCCCCAAAAGCAAGTCAGTGGTTTCTCTTGTAGACTAAGCTACTCATAGTCATGAATGCTCTATTTAGCTGTGGCTTGAATAGCTTTGAATGACACTTCAATGTGCAGCTGTGATATTGTCTCCACCAAGATTCTCTGTCCGGTGTGTCTGCCAGTGCCGCCCCACTGTGAGGTGCAGGCGTCCCGAAGTATAGATGAAGACCTCATCACCCTGCTTGTCTGTGTCTGGTAGCGACCTTGTAGAGTGGTGTGTTTCTCACTGACTCCCTGCATGATCTAGAGACAGGCTGTGGCCACTGAGGCGACCTCGACCTGCCACTGTCTGCCTGGGCTGGATTTATCGCTCTGGTCGGCCCTGAGGTCTCTATCCATCCTATCTGAAATACACACACACTGTGGCCAACAGCTGATAATGAGATTCTACAGTACTGTGAATTTTTTTATTTAACCTTTATTTAACTAGGCAAGTCAGTTGAGAACAAATTCTTATTTACCTTTTACAATGACTGGGCTCTGTGGTTTTGATCACTTGACCTGTCAACTGAGGCCTTGAAATCCAACAGCTCTTGTTAATCTGATTGTTGATCTGCATTGCAGATTAGAGAGATTAATTCACCTTCGCTGTTATCGCTTATCAACATGATTTGATCATAACAGTCCTTCAGGTCATGTTTATCTTTAAGTGTCTCAATACAAGAAAATAACATCAAAAGAGAGAGATTATGACAGCAGACATTCTTTGCTTCATACTCCATGTTGAACATTCCTTCTGTCCTCTCCCCTGCTCTAGGGTCAGAGGGTAGTGCCATTGGGAGTGATGAGGAGGAGGAGGGGTCCAAGGAAGAGAGCGCTGCTGAGGACTCTGACAATGACAGCGGCTCGGACAACATCGGCTCTGCAGCGGACGGCATCGATGAAGAACAGACCAAGGAGCTGACAGGTGACGACACCCCCACTGAGGAAGAGGAGAAGACCAAGGAACAGCAGCTGTCCTATGACTCTAGCACCACCCCCACTAAAGACCCTGCTCCATCAGGGGTGCCCAGGGGCCGACGGAGGAGAGAGGAGAAGGCCTCGGACACAGAGGCTGGGAGCGGAGGAAGCGGGAGTGGCACAGGTAGGCTGTTTTAAAATGTTTTTTTTTAATATTCATGTTTTGAAATTATGTTTTTGTAAACGTGACCAATAAAACCCCTTGAACTTTGATCCAGGTAGTGGTAATGCGCAGGACGGAGGCTCAACAACGGCTGCCACACAGGAGCCCAAGAAGTGGAACCTGCGTCGGAACCGACCCATGCTGGATTTCACCACCATGGACGAGCTCAACGAGATGGACGACTACGACAGTGAAGACGACAATGACTGGAGGCCCGCCGCCGGCAAGAAGAAGGGCAAGACGGCGGCTGCCCAGAAAGGAGGGAGCGAGGGAGAGGAGGACGAGGAGGACCACGACGGAGGGAGCGGTAGTGATGATGACGACGACAACGAGGATGACGATGGTGGTGATGAAGATGAGAATGAAGAAGGGAGCAGTAGCGACAGTGATAAAGAGGTGAAGAAACCCAAGAGGAAAGTGAAGAGCAGCAGTGTGTTTGACGAGGAGCTGACCAACGACAGCATGTCACAGGGAAAGAGCAATGAGGTAAATACAACGTCATGTCCTTGTCCTCAGTATCACAGTTTGTTGTTAGCAAACTGCCTCAGGCCCTCAGCATTTAGGCATATCGTGTAGTCGTGAAAGTTGGTGGAGAAGTTTTCATAACTTTCTTAACCCTTCATTGGATCAGGTGTGTTAGCCAGCCCAGCACTATGTTGCTATGTGCCACAGAGTTATATAATCCAATGAGGAGATTGGATGGTATCAGAGTGAGAGAACCACAGAGACCGCTAGAGAGCTACAGCTCTGTGTTCGGYTAATCGACTTAGCTTGGAGTCCATCAGTGTGAATGAGATTTAGCCTACTATTATCTATCAGTAATGATCTGTGGCCAGAGGAGAGGGGAGATTGTGAGACGTTTTAGACTTACGACTTGGACAAACTTTGTTTGCAGAGGCCGGGAACTTTATTTTTGGGGACCGGTGCATACAAGCATATTAGAATCACACGTAACCGTGTGTTACATTCAAACACAGAGATAAAACTACTTTTTTTTTGATAAATTTAACCTAGTGAAAAATAGAATGTGTACAACAGCCCAACACAATGTAGTGTATACAGGTGCATTTATAATAGTTTTACTGAAACTTTACTGCGTCTCCCACTTCCTGTCTACCCAGGATGCCTTGCTGGAGCGTGCCCAGACGTGGAGTGCGGCGGCCCAGAGGATGGAACACATCCTGATCTGCTGTGTGTGTCTGGGAGACAACAGCGAGGACGCTGACGAGATCATCCAGTGTGACAACTGTGGTGTGACCGTACACGAAGGTTAGCAGCTCCAGAGAGCCAGGCAAAAATACTTTGAACCAGGGTTGTCTCAACGTCATCTGTTGTTTCTTTTCAACATACTGACGTTGGCATCAATTGAACTTTTGGTTGAAAATGCAAAAAGTGGTCAAAGTACACTAATTTCAACCAGATTTCAACCTCAAATCAACGACAGGATTTCAAGGGTTGATTTATTTCAAGTAAAATTCATGTTTGTGGACACATGACTAAATAGCAACCAAAATCAGACTTTGGTCAGGTTTTTGCCTGGAGAGGTAGCCTTTTCTTATTCTATGGTAAGCACAGATCAGAAACATTTAGAAGGGCTAGGACTACATTGGTAGCTGTTCAGGTTTGGGTCAGAAGAAAAACATTTTCTGTCAAGTCAGAGATTTAAAGATGAGGTAGTGTTTGCGTGCCAGGCTGAGGTTACAGGAGTTTTGGTTGCAAGTTCCAAATACCCACAACCAGAAGCAAACACAAAATAACCACCCCTTCACCGTCCACCCAACACCTAAACATAAGCAGAGAAACCAGCAAACCAGAAGTGCATTCTCCCCATACAGTCCTGGCCTGGGGAACTAACAGACTAACCCTCTTCCTCTTCATCTAGCGTTATTAGCTCATTATGTCTCCCTCTGACTGGTTGGAGACAAAATCAATGGCTCCTTAAATCGTCTGTTAGATGTGGCCTTCTCCTCTGGACAGGCGTGGTAACCCTGCCCATGCACACAACTGATCAATGTGACAGCTATAATTTTCAATTACGACCACTTTATTTATTTATTTGCAGATGTTTTACTGATTTTTAAGGCCCCTAGAAACGGAATGTACGCACCCATGTAGGCACGTACGCACACACCATGGCCATTGGCAGCACTAAATCAGAGGGTAACCTTGAAAGAGCCAGAGTCTTTCAAGTGCAGTGTTGCAAGTCAGTCCTTCGAGCAACACTCACACAGATGCTCTTAGGAAGAGACAGTACGCACACACCCCACTCAAGAATCATGGGAGAGGAGCACAGGCCTAATCACCAATGATGTATGAGCAGAAGTACTGTAGGACACTAGGAGCTGGTTCTACGTTTATCTCCTTCTATCTCTACACACACACACACACACACACACACACACACACACACACATCTCCCTCCCTGTGTTAATATTGTGTTCCTCTGAGACCTGTCTAATCTCCATGAGAAGAGGCAGAGCAGAACAGAGGGGACCGTGCTGAGTCAGGGATTGGAGAGACCAGAGCAGAACAGAGTTGACCAGGCTGAGTGGTGTGGCAGTCAAAGGGATTGTGAGGAGACCAGAGCAGAACAGAGTTGACCAGGCTGAGTGGTGTGGAGTCAGGGATTGGAGAGACAGAGCAGAAACAGAGTTGACCAGGCTGAGTGTGTTGGAGTCAGGGATTGGAGAGACCAGAGCAGAACAGAGTTGACCAGGCTGAGTGGTGTGGAGTCAGGGATTGGAGAGACCAGAGCAGAACAGGCAGAAGGAGCACTTTGAGGCCAGTTCTTAGGTTGTGTTGTTTTACCAGGTAGAATAAGTGACTTTTCTCAGGCGATCTGGTCGTGTAAAACGTTTCTGGTCATTTACTGTACCTGCTACTTCATAGGTTTAAAATAAACCAACTACTTTGGATTTTGATGAAGTTGCATTGTTGATATCAAGGATCAACAGCTGGACTATTAATCTTTGTGCCTATTATCTGTACCGTAGTAATGTATTAAGGTGCCTGATCAAACAATGCATATTCCTGTTCTACTTTACTACAGGGCCACAGAACAAGTTGTGCTCCATAAGAAAATGCCCAAGCTACAAATGTTTTTGCTCGTAGTAACATACAGGATCCAATGATTTTTGTCCTCCCTATATATATTCTGTCCATGTATTCCTAATGTCTTGCTCAATTACAGTTGGGAAAGAATTTACCATTTACCAACCAGACTTTCTCTGGCTATTACAAAATCAATTGAATCGGAATGGCCTTGTATTACAATCTTTCATTTTCTTTCTGTTGCAACGAAGAGAGCGAGAGGATGCACATTTTGCAAGGCGGGGGGGAACTACACAAATGCAACAGTGGAAGGAGAGAGATGGAGAGACGTAGACAGTGAACGAGTGGAGGGGGATGGAAAGAGGGATTGGGAGGACTGTAGAAAATGCACAATAAGACATGCATACAAGTTGGAGGACTGTAGAAGAGAAAGATAGCGACAAGGAGGAACTCTCTCCTTCATTTGCCTCGGCATGGCATTTTCCCCTCCCGTGGTGGAGAGGGGCAGGCAGGTAGGAGTGTCGTGGCCGCCCCCGACTGAACAGACATCTGTTCCATACTGAACACTGCCCCTCCCTCGCCAGCCACTTCTTAGACACACACACAAGGCCCTCCTTCGCCAAACGCCTCCCACCCTTGGGTGCCAGCTGCGCCATGGTGCCAGGCGCCCTGAGGGAGAGGGTTGGTCCCAAACAGCTGCCTCCATGTCACAACTGCTCACCTGCAGCCATGCGCAGCAGCTTGGAAAGGTGACCCTCCCCCCCCCCACCACACACACACACATGCGTACCTACCCACGCAGCAATGCAGAACCTGTCATGTGCATGGGACGGTGCTGGCATGAAATTGAAAACAGATTCTGTGCCTAGTGCCCCTCCCACCCTAAGGAGAAGAGAGGAAAGTGAACTGGTGTTTTGCCACCTCAGGTGTTTCAACTGTAGTGGAAGGAGGAGCGGATGCTAAAGCAATGCAAGGCTGCTACTGCTGTCACTACTGTATAACTGTGACCTAGCTTGTTCAGTTCCTCTTGAGATTCTATGGGATTGTTCTGTTAGCCTTTTTGGCTGCAACTAGCTCACATATAGCTCAGGGTTTTGGGGTCAAAAGGTGCTGGGTTGTCCTCCATCCTCCTTTCTCTGGGCTGTAGAGGAACAGTGCTCCTAAAAAAAACAGGAGGGTGAAGCGGGAGAACAAGGGATGGTAACAGGAAAGCGGAGAGAACAAGAGAGGGATCGTAAGGAAGAGATGAGCTGTCATTATATGCAGCTCAGGTGAGTCATCCGACCACTTCCTCTCGTCTCTCTGCTTGACTCCAGAACTCTTTGTTCCCCTCTTTGTTGTGCGGCACATTCCCTCGTTCAGACACTCCTCCTCAGACCAGAGGAAAGGAGTGATGGATGAAAAATGAAAGGAGAAGATGCAGGATGTCCAGTGTAGCGAGGGGAAGAGATCAAAAGCCCCGGTGAACACTGAGCAGAGAGCCAGTTGTCCGGACAGACAGAATGTTTCTCRTACATATCAGCCATGTACTATGCAGACTAGCTCCTTTTGATTAGCATGGGCTAGTGTGTGTGTGTGTGTGTTGTGTATGATGACAGACATCATTAACTGCACCACTGTCTCTCTCGATCTGCTTTATGTCTTCTGGACTGAAGCCTAAATGCTAATTCTAGCTTTTCAGTAGCGAAGACAGTCACTTGTTTGTTGTTTTTATGGTCCTTTGCAATTTCTTTTCTTTTTCGTCTTGCAGTTTTACCATTTCAGCAGTGTAATGGTATCCGGTGTCATTTTAAAGCAGCACGGCTGTTAAAATGCTCTCCCCTAATAAAGAACATTACATTGTCATTAATAGGCTTAGCCTGCGTCCCAAATGGCACCCTATTCCCTACATAGGGCTCTGGTCAAAAGTAGTGCACTAATAAGGAATAGGGTGCCATTTGGGACGTGTACTCATTCTACCACCAATTAAATCCCTGTGCTATTGATTTCACTCCCTAACGAGTTCTGGACCGTAAAGTTAATTATTTTCTCAAATGTGCTTAATTCATTTAGGCTCCGCTGTTTGGGCTTATTTGTTTAAATGCATATTCAGTAGAATAAAAACATGTTTGGGAGGGATGTTTTTTGTTGTCGCTGCAATGGACATCACATTTAGCAGTTCAAACTAATTAAAAAGTATGAGATTTTTTTTTTCTTTTTTTTCTCCCGTTTAAAACAAACTTTTATTGTGTTTTACATCCTTGGGCTAAACACTGGTGAGTGGAGTGTACTAAGCCCAGACCTAGAAATCACAGCTAGATTTTTTAAGAGGCACTACTAGGGCTGTTGCGTTGACCGTAATACCGCCACACCGGCTGTCACGAGTCATGAAGGATGTCAAATTCCACGTGACCGTTTAGTCACGGTAATTGGGTTTCTCCAAGCTCTGATAATGCTGCTGGTCATTAGTAGCCTACCAAACTTGCTAACTGCCTGGTACTCAGCACTATTTTGTCCCTCTAATCACTCTGACATCAAATGCAAATGTATCAAATCTAATCAAACACTCCAGCCTAGCTGGCTGGCATGAAAATTAACCACGTGATAAGCGTCCTCAATTCGTTATTTAAGTGCATAGATGACATGTATTTTTTCCCGCTGCCCCTGTTTCAATACAGGTGCATGATAATGGTATATTCTAAAGCAAAACAAATTTCACACATTCAGTACCAGTCAAAAGTTTGGACTCACCTAATCAAGGGTTTTTCTTTATTTTTACTATTTTCTACATTGTAGAATAATAGTGAAGACATCAAAACTATGAAATAACACATATGGAATCATGTAGTAACCAAAAAAGTGTTAAACAAATCAAAATATATTTATATTTGAGATTCTTCAAATTAGCCACCCTTGATGACAGCTTTGCACACTCTTGGCATTCTCTCAACCAGCTTCATGATGTAGTCACCTGGAATGCATTAGAATTAGCAGGTGTGCCTTGTTAAAAGTTAATTTCTGGAATTGTTTTCCTTCTTAATGTGTTTGAGCCAATCAGTTGTGTTGTGACAAGGTGGTATACAGAAGATAGCCCTATTTGGTAAAAGACCAACTCCATATTATGGCAAGAACAGCATAAATAAGCAAAGAGAAATGACAGTCCATCATTACTTTAAGACATGAAGGTCAGTCAATCTGGATAATGTCCAAAGCTTTGGAAGGAGAAGGGCACAACGGCCGCTGGCCGCAAACAGCATGGATTTTTAAGGGTGCATTACGACCACACAAAGGGGAATGTCGGCTTGAAATTCTAAGCATTATCAAGTAATTGTCAAATTGTGAATGAGTGACTGTTTGTACAGCATGGGCAAAAACAAAGCAAAGCTCATGCCTTTTCAAGGTACTTTTTTCAAATCATCATTTGAGTCGCATCATGCAGCCTTACAATGTATTAAAAATCAAAACATATAGCCCAATGTTTGTAGAACAACTAAAGTTACATTAATAACTCTAAATTAAGCATATAGGAGTACCTATTTCTTTGTTAATCACTCAATATAGAATAGCCGCATGTGCGCACTCCCTCAAATCATTTGGAGAAAATATCCTTTCTATTTTATTCAGCTTTGTTCATTTGTATTCTTCATACTATAAAATAATACCATGGAATTCTAAGCAAAGCTTGTCTGCTAAATGAACTAGTGTAGCCCACAGCCATTTGGCATTGCCACATCAGGACCTAACATAAGGACAACTCAGAGTATGCTATGCTGTTCTTATGAAATAGACTACATTTTCTTCATATCATGTTTCGTCAGACCTGTCTAAAATAAGTAATGGATTTATTGTGAAGGTGTAGGCTATATTACATGGATTTATTAGCCTTTTGAAAATGTAGATGTTCCGAAGGTCTGCATCAGTCGTTTGTAGGCTGTGTGGAAGCCAAAAGATGCTGAATGTGTTTAACTGTCAATTACCGTGAGACCGACAGTTATTTGCTTGCCAATCACCGGCTGCCTAAATGTTGTGACCGCCACAGCCCTAGTCCTTACAATGACCATATTTGTAGAGTGGGTTTGTAACTGGGTCTGGTGTGTGTCGTACTGTAATAACTGCAGTAAGAGACAGTTGACTGTGAACTGGTCTGTGTGTGTCGTTACTTAATAAACTGCAGAAAGACAGTTTGTACTGTAACCTGGTCTGGGTGTGTGTCGTACTGTAATAACTGAGAAAGACAGTTGGCTGTAACTGGTGCGGTGGTTGTGTCGTATCTGTCTAATAGCTGCAGATAAGACAGTGTTGGACTTGTAACTGGTCTGGTGTGTGTCGTACTGTATATAAGCTGCAGAAAAGATCAGTTGACTGTAACTGGTCTGGTGTGTGTCGTACTGTAATAACTGCAGAAAGACAGTTGGCTAACTGGTCTGGTGTTGTGTCGTACTGTAATAACTGCAGAAGACAGTTGAACTCGTAAACTGGTGGTGTGTCGTAACTGTAATAACTGCAGAAAGACAGTTGACTGTAACTGGTCTGGGTGTGTGTCGTACTGTAATAACTGCAGAAAGACAGTTGGTCTGTAACTGGTCTGGTGTGTGTCGTACTGTAATAACTGCAGAAAGACAGTTGACTGTAACTGGTCTGGTGGTGTCGTACCTGTATGATAACTGCAGAAAGAACAGTTGACTGTAACTGGTCTGGTGTGTGTCGTACTGTAATAACTGCGAAAGACAGTTTGGCTGTAACTGGTCTGGTGTGTGTCGTATGTAATAACTGCAGAAGACAGTTGACTGTACTGGTGTGTGTCGTACTGTAATAACTGCAGAAAGACAGTTGAGCTGTAACTGGTCTGGTGTGTGTCGTACTGTAATAACTGCAGAAAGACAGTTGGCTGTAACTGGTCTGGTGTGTGTCGTACTGTAATAACTGCAGAAAGACAGTTGGCTGTAACTGGTCTGGTGGTGTGTCGTACTGTAATAACTGCAGAAAGACAGTTGACTGTAACTGGTCTGGTGTGTGTCGTACTGTAATAACTGGCAGAAGAGACAGTTGACTGTAACTGGTCTGGTGTGTGTCGTACTGTAATAACTGCAGAAAGACAGTTGACTGTAACTGGTCTGGTGTGTGTCGTACTGTAATAACTGCAGAAAGACAGTTGACTGTAACTGGTCTGGTGTGTGTCGTACTGTAATAACTGCAGAAAGACAGTTGACTGTAATGGGTCTGGTGTGTGTCGTCTGTAATAACTGCAGAAAGACAGTTGACTAACTGGTCTGGTGTGTGTCGTACTGTAATAACTGCAGAAAGACAGTTGACTGTAACTGGTCTGGTGTGTGTCGTATGTAATAACTGCAGAAAGACAGTTGGACTGTAACTGGTCTGTGTGGTGTCGTACTGTAATAACTGCAGAAAGACAGTTTGTGTAACTGGTCTGGTTGTGTGTCGTACTGTAATAACTGCAGAAGACAGTTGGCTGTAACTGGTCTGGTGTGTGTCGTACTGTAATAACTGCAGAAAGACAGTTGAGCTGTAACTGGTCTGGTGTGTTCGTATCTGTAATAACTGCAGAAAGACAGTTGACTAAACTGGTCTGGTGTGTGTCGTACTGTAATAACTGCAGAAAGACAGTTGACTGTAACTGGTCTGGTGTGTGTCGTACTGTAATAACTGCAGAAAGACAGTTGGCTGTAACTGGTCTGGTGTGTGTGTCGTACTGTAATAACTGCAGAAAGACAGTTGGCTGTAACTGGTCGTGTGTGTCGTACTGTAATAACTGCAGAAAGACAGTTGGCTGTAACATGGTCTGTTTGTGTGTCGTACTGTAATAACTGCAGAAAGACAGTTGACTGTAACTGGTCTGGTGTGTGTCGTACTGTAATAACTGCAGAAAGACACAGTTGACTGTAACTGGTCTGGTGTGTGTCGTACTGTAATAACTGCAGAAAGACAGTTGGCTGTAACTGGTCTGGTGTGTGTCGTACTGTAATAACTGCAGAAAGACAGTTGGCTGTAACTGGTCTGGTGTGTGTCGTACTGTAATAACTGCAGAAAGACAGTTGACTGTAACTGGTCTGGTGTGTGTCGTACTGTAATAACTGCAGAAAGACAGTTGACTGTAACTGGTCTGGTGTGTGTCGTACTGTAATAACTGCAGAAAGACAGTTGACTGTAAACTGGTCTGGTGTGTGTCGTACTGTAATAACTGCAGAAGACAGTTGATGTAACTGGTGCTGGTGTGTGTCGTACTGTAATAACTGCAGAAAGACAGTTGGCTGTAACTGGTCTGGTGTGTGTCGTACTGTAATAACTGCAGAAAGACAGTTGACTGTAACTGGTCTGGTGTGTGTCGTACTGTAATAACTGCAGAAAGACAGTTGACTGTAACTGGTGTGTGTGTCGTACTGTAATAACTGCAGAAGACAGTTGACTAACTGGTCTGGTGTGTGTCGTACTGTAATAACTGCAGAAAACAGTTGACTGTAACTGGTCTGGTGTGTGTCGTACTGTAATAACTGCAGAAAGACAGTTGCTGTAATGGTCTGTTGTGTGTCGTACTGTAATAACTGCAGAAAGACAGTTGGCTGTAACTGGTCTGGTGTGTGTCGTACTGTATAAACTGCAGAAAGACAGTTGCTGTAACTGGTCTGTTGTGTGTCGTACTGTAATAACTGCAGAAAGACAGTTGACTGTAACTGGTCGGTGGTGTGTGTCGTACTGTAATAACTGCAGAAAAACAGTTGGCTGTAACTGGTCTGTGTGTGTCGTACTGTAATAACTGCAGAAAGACAGTTGGCTGTAACTGGTCTGGTGTGTGTCGTACTGTAATAACTGCAGAAAGACAGTTGACTGTAACTGGTCTGGTGTGTGTCGTACTGTAATAACTGCAGAAAGACAGTTGACTGTAACTGGTCTGGTGTGTGTCGTACTGTAATAACTGCAGAAAGACAGTTGACTGTAACTGGTCTGGTGTTGTGTCGTACTGTAATAACTGCAAGAAGAGACAGTTGACTGTAACTGGTGTGTGTGTCGTACTGTAATAACTGCAGAAAGACAGTTGCTGTAACTGGTCTGTGTGTGTGTCGTACTGTAATAACTGCAGAAAGACAGTTGACTGTAACTGGTCGGTGTGTGTCGTACTGTAATAAACTGCAGAAAGACAGTTGACTGTAACTGGTCTGGTGTGTGTCGTACTGTAATAACTGCAGAAAGACAGTTGACTGTAACTGGGGCTGTGTGTGTGTCGTACTGTAATAACTGCAGAAAGACAGTTGGCTGTAACTGGTCTGGTGTGTGTCGTACTGTAATAACTGCAGAAAGACAGTTGGCTGTAACTGGTCTGGTGTGTGTCGTACTGTAATAACTGCAGAAAGACAGTTGCTGTAAACTGGTCTTGTGTGTCGTACTGTATATAACTGCAGAAAGACAGTTGGCTGTAACTGGTCTGGTGTGTGTTCGTACTGTAAATAACTGCAGAAAGACAGTTGGCTGTAACTGGTCTGGTGTTGTGTCGTACTGTAATAACTGCAGAGAAAGACAGTTGACTGTAACTGGTGTGTGTCGTACTGTAATAACTGCAGAAAGACAGTTGACTGTAACTGGTCTGGTGTGTGTCGTACTGTAATAACTGCAGAAAGACAGTTGGCTGTAAACTGGTCTGGTGTGTGTCGTACTGTAATAACTGCAGAAAGACAGTTGACTGAGGCCCGCAGTAGATGACGAATGTCCCTCTCGCATCCTCTCTCTCTGACACTTTGGCAGTGTCCTGGGGCCTTTGTACTGTAAATCCGCATACAGATATCGTATAGGCCACAAACTCCTACACTGTTTCCTTCTATCCTCCTTTAATTAAGTATGCCTTCACCAGTGTATACTGAACGGCTGAAATGGCACCTCATTCCTTATATTGAGCATTATGTTCAACCGGTTGTCCATTTCATATACGACATAGTTTAGTCTGTTGCATTAGCTGTAAAGAGTCTAGCCTTTGTACTGTTTGAAGTATATGGGCCTAGTAGACTAGCATAGTCATTTTGTCAAATACCTGCTACTTTTGTCGTTCGTTTGTTTCACGCAGTCCTCTTAGTACAGGGGTGTCAAAGATCAAAGTGGACCGGAGGGCCAAGTATAAAAAATTTAGTCTACAAGTTTCCGAGGCCGGTACTGTTTTCGAATGTTCATGGTTGTTGAAAATTTTTTAAATGACGCATATAAGTCTAGTAACCGTAATTGAAACTACTGAATAACCTAACAAATTATTTCACATTATTGATCAGATTAAATAAAGCAATATTTTCTTATAGGCTCCGTGTCGAGTAATCTTTTAATTTTCAACAGACACAAAAAGAACAAATTTCCTTTATTAATAAAAATCCCCTATAACAAATGAACATTAAATGAAAGAAAACGGTATTGCAAGGCAGCCATCAGTAAGCCTATATTTTCTATTATTAGCAAAAAAGTTGGCTAAATTTACATTCAAAGAAAAAAACAAATAATAAGCAATTTCTAATCATTCACAACATCAAACTGAAATATTTTTATTAAAATATATTGGATTGGATACAATAAAATAAAAGTGCAAAAATCATATAAAATTAAATCAAAAATCAAACTTTGTTTTTAAGGAGAAGTAACATGCAGTGAAAAACAAATATTAAAACTTTCACTTTTTAAACTTGAACTGAGTAAAAACTCTAAAATATGTGATTGCACAGTAATTGGTTCACATTGTTTGAGGTTGAGGGTTTGAATACTTGTGTTTGTCCCATACTTTTCCAAAGTTCATCAAACTGTTCGGGGGTAAGGCTCTTGAGGCTGAGGAAATCCTCTGAGAATTGTATGTGGAGGGTGTTCGCAGGCAGTAAGTCGACTTCTTGTGTGATGTTTTAGTTCAGGTTCATTCAAAGAAACAGTTGTTCACGACAGGTATGGTGCTGGCCAAACTATAGACAACGTTTGAAGGCAGCCTGGATGCGCAGCTGGGGCATTTGTGCCGTAGGGAGGCAAACGGGCGAACTCCGCAGCACCTCACTGCCGATATTTTGGCCCATCAAGTGCATCATTAAAGCATTGAGGTCAATCAACTGCCATTTTTGGAGGTTTGGTTGTGAGCTTTCCACGTCACAGCCAAATGTGGTTACCGAGGCAAGTTCCAACCTGACTATTTTTGTGCTTCAAAAGTCAATAGCAAATCGGTGTCGAAAGTCAGCAT